>NW_011888849.1:6499084-6502207 GCF_000151845.1 Pteropus vampyrus | reverse complement strand
TTTTTTTTTTTCCACTTACACTCACAAAATAGCCTTTGAACAAAAATGAGCAATACATTTTACCAAGTGATCTAGGGGTAGCAAAATGCATCATATTGCCTGATGTTTCAAGAGAAACGATAAGCCATCATCTGCTTATTCTTACACAGCAATGGCTAATTACACATAGCATAACAGAAGTAAAATTATAAAGCTGAAATCTCTATTTTTTCTAAGACATAAACATCATTAAGAGAAAAATATTGAAAGCAAACATTGGTTTAGACATTATTTTGAAGTCTGCTGAAAATTTCCTGGCTTTAGACTTTAAAAAGCAAACATATTAGATAAGAATTGAATCACGAAACATGATTCAAACGTAGGTTCTTCGTCCAGTTAACTAGTAAGTTACAGTTTGTAATTATCATTTTTGCCTGCCTAGCAATATTTACCATCTCCATTTTTTCAGGACTATAAATTATGGTTCTCTGCATCTCCTTTCTCACCAGCTCAGTGAGAGGCAAACGGTCTTATTTCACAACTATGTTAAGTTTTCTAAAAACTCCTCCACTATCATTGATATCACTTTTAGGTTTCTCTGTGGAAAGGCACTTTTACCAATAGTTAACAGATTGTTCCAATATTTACCCATTTATTTTTTTTTAAACAAAAAGAGTTCCTTTTTATTTATTTTTCTTTTGTATCACCAACTATACTGCGCAGAAAAACTGTGTTCTATCAAGAGGAAATAGAACAATAAATTTAAAATTGTATTTTTTCTGCATTTTTCTAAGACTAAATAAAAGTAACAGCAAAAGCAAGACACTTTTAAACCCTGAAAAACTCCACAATATGAATTTGTGTCCATTCTAACAAGGCTGCTTCAAAGTTGGTTGCACATGGCTAAGAACCAGAAATCTAGAGGCCTTATAATTCTGTGCGAGCACTCTAGAGTTTTATTTCAAAATACCTGGAAAGAATCCATAGTCTTTTAACAATGGACCATTCATTTAACTATTTATTGAGCAAATGATGACATGTTTTCTAAATAGAATTTAAAGTCTAGTAGGTAAGACAGATAGGGTACATTTGTAATGACTGCCCACAACAGTCTTAGACAGAGTCAAGCCTCCAATTTTGAATTTTGTGGCTTTGAGAGATGCCACTTGGCTTATAATCGAGAAACATACCAGATCCAAGAGAAAGAAAATAAGGAGAATGTTCTTTTTTATCTTTAACTTTAATTTTTCCTCAGAATCAATAAATTATATATGATATATATGAAAATTGAGAATTATTGGGGGGTATTTATTTTAATACCTAGGAAATTTCTTTTCACTCAATATTATTGCCTATGAATCAAAAACAGTAACTTTATTTCTTATCTTTGAAACATGATTTGTTGCCTGATCAAAGTTGTTCTGCCTGCCTCGTTACCATCATTTCACCTTTACAGAATAAAGTAGCAACAACAAAAAAAAAGATGGATTTTAACACTTTTAGTCCTTTTGAATTCTCTAGGGTTATTTTGACATCAACATCAACTAAGTTCTTTGTACAAGTAAAATCCTATGCTTTAAGAGCAACTCTGGATTCAGGGAAATGAGCCTAGGGCTAAGGGTAGAAATTAGAAGACAAAGTTTTATAGTGACAGGTTGGGAGTAGTTAAGAATGATTAAAACTGTAAGAACAGAAAGGGAGTGAAAGGGTCATTTCAAAGCCAGGATATTTGTCAGACAATGTTACAATATATTTTTATACTTAGAACTGGAAAAATATTGTTATTATAATACAAACTACAAGAAAGCAAAGTTTGGTGTATGGGAATTCACATAATTAACTCAACAGAGGTTGTGACTAGGGGCTTGCAGGCAAAGAAGAAATGATTTGGTAAGTTATATTTATCACATTCAAGTATTTTGTCTCACCACCTCTTATTGCTTTCTTTTCACCTATGTACTCCCTTAAAGTTAATTTAAAATATAGTTGAGTTAAATAACACTGTTCAAGAGCAAATACACCATAAAATTTATCACTCACTTAGTTAATATTAAAGTATCAAAACAGACAAAAGACCAAAAATTTGTAGCAAAGGCTGTACAACAACTCTGAACTAATGGTGACCACCAATAAAATCCAGGAACAGCTAAAACTTGACATACTGAGAACCAAACTGTCTTTACTGAATTTCCTTAGATTTTCAGTGGTATCACCATCATTCCAAAGAATCCCAACTCATTTATTCTCTCAAGACAGAACAGATTCAGTAGTAGTATGTTTGTTTCTATTCAGTGAAGAGCTAAAAATATTCAGCCAATAGCTAAAAATTATTGTATGGTGATACAAATGGGGAAAATGTCATTTTATGCAGTATAGTTTTTTTTTTATACATTATTACAGTAATGGTGATAACATTTTTAGAAGCCCTAAAATGCAATTACAAATGATTAACCCACTAGTTACATCTAGTTAAAGGTCATCACTTTAAATATTTTGAATTCTAAAATTGGTCAAAATATAAGTTTGATAAAGTAAACCTTTTGTTTTTTGTATCTGAGAAATGAGATAATAAAAAAATTATATGCTTATTTTATAATAAAATTTAAAAACAGTTATCTGGTTAGAGTCTTCTACACCTAGGTAAATGGAATAGGGTAATGTTTTAGAGAGAAAATGAAGAGATAATAGGTGATCTAAGAGAAATATTCTTTTTTATTCTATTAAATTATTTTTAAGTATACAATTCAATGGCAGTAAGCACTTCATGAGATTTTGCAATCTATTTCCAGAACTTTTTCATTATCCCAAATAGAAATTTTGTATCCATTAAACAATTAAACTCTCTATTACTCCCCCTCCCTAATGACCTGCTACTTTTCTACTATCTATGAATTTGCCTGTTTTAGGTACTTCATATAGTGTTGAATGTTTTCAAGATTCACCCATATTGTACCATGTATCAGAATTAGAAGGAGCAGCTTTAAGATAAACAAAAAGCCAGAATGCAGAGTGTTCACAGAGGACATGATCCCAAAGTGGCTACAGCCAGAAAATCAAACAGATGGAGTGTACACGTTATTTTTTTAGGAAGAAAATGAAGAGATAATAGGTGAACTAAAAGAAACAGATTCTTTTTAAATTACT
>NW_011888849.1:6492445-6499034 GCF_000151845.1 Pteropus vampyrus | reverse complement strand
TATGGGAATTCACATAATTAACTCAACAGAGGTTGTGACTAGGGGCTTGCAGGCAAAGAAGAAATGATTTGGTAAGTTATATTTATCACATTCAAGTATTTTGTCTCACCACCTCTTATTGCTTTCTTTTCACCTATGTACTCCCTTAAAGTTAATTTAAAATATAGTTGAGTTAAATAACACTGTTCAAGAGCAAATACACCATAAAATTTATCACTCACTTAGTTAATATTAAAGTATCAAAACAGACAAAAGACCAAAAATTTGTAGCAAAGGCTGTACAACAACTCTGAACTAACGGTGACCACCAATAAAATCCAGGAACAGCTAAAACTTGACATACTGAGAACCAAACTGTCTTTACTGAATTTCCTTAGATTTTCAGTGGTATCACCATCATTCCAAAGAATCCCAACTCATTTATTCTCTCAAGACAGAACAGATTCAGTAGTAGTATGTTTGTTTCTATTCAGTGAAGAGCTAAAAATATTCAGCCAATAGCTAAAAATTATTGTATGGTGATACAAATGGGGAAAATGTCATTTTATGCAGTATAGTTTTTTTTTTATACATTATTACAGTAATGGTGATAACATTTTTAGAAGCCCTAAAATGCAATTACAAATGATTAACCCACTAGTTACATCTAGTTAAAGGTCATCACTTTAAATATTTTGAATTCTAAAATTGGTCAAAATATAAGTTTGATAAAGTAAACCTTTTGTTTTTTGTATCTGAGAAATGAGATAATAAAAAAATTATATGCTTATTTTATAATAAAATTTAAAAACAGTTATCTGGTTAGAGTCTTCTACACCTAGGTAAATGGAATAGGGTAATGTTTTAGAGAGAAAATGAAGAGATAATAGGTGATCTAAGAGAAATATTCTTTTTTATTCTATTAAATTATTTTTCAGTATACAATTCAATGGCAGTAAGCACTTCATGAGATTTTGCAATCTATTTCCAGAACTTTTTCATTATCCCAAATAGAAATTTTGTATCCATTAAACAATTAAACTCTCTATTACTCCCCCTCCCTAATGACCTACTACTTTTCTACTATCTATGAATTTGCCTGTTTTAGGTACTTCATATAGTGTTGAATGTTTTCAAGATTCACCCATATTGTACCATGTATCAGAATTAGAAGGAGCAGCTTTAAGATAAACAAAAAGCCAGAATGCAGAGTGTTCACAGAGGACATGATCCCAAAGTGGCTACAGCCAGAAAATCAAACAGATGGAGTGTACACGTTATTTTTTTAGGAAGAAAATGAAGAGATAATAGGTGAACTAAAAGAAACAGATTCTTTTTAAATTACTGGTTCAAAGTAATTTATGTAACAATCAATTTTAATGCATCCCTTATATTCCAAGGTAATAAAAGCTCTAAAAACCTTTTATCTGCTTGATGTGCAGTCTAACTCTTGTCACCTACGGTAATCATAGCATATTCATTCAAATTTTCATTTAAATTCAAAGTTTATGCCAGTCTAAAATTACTTTAAAACACAAATCTGATCATATCCTCCTATTTAATTTATTATAAGTTCAAGTACCTCTTGAGGAAAACATTTGATTATATTAACAGTGCCTAAGTATATTCAGTTTTAGGGCTCTTTAACCTATTCATTCTGATTTCCTTTGCTATCTGCACATTTTTCTCTTTTAGCCAATCAAAACCAAATGGGAAATATAAAAGTATGGAAAGATATTACTATTTATATTTACATAGTCTGTATTTATACAGCACAAAGGAAATTTTAAAAGTGGTCTCTTTATGATTTGCTTGATTAGCTTAGAATGTTAGATCAGTTCATTTTCTTGGACTTTCAGTCATCTTATTTTTCACTGATGATTTTCTAGATCAATTGCAAATGATCATTTGGTCATGTGTTAAAATAGAACCTCAATGCTGGTTTTTCAAAAGTGGATTATTTGGTTGTATTAATTGGATCAGTATTTCTTCTAAGAAATAAGAAAGAAAAAATAAAATTCTAATAACGACATTCTAAGAGTTAGCATCTACCTCTCTAAACATAAAGAGACTTCTAGAAGGAAAATTTTATTCCACTTAGTCCATTGGCTTCATCTATCCATACTCGAAATTTCTTAGAACTAGCATTCATGAAGATAAAAATAGTCAAATGAATAATTTCCTTGCTTCACTTTTTAAGCACATACACATTGTAGTTGAGTAAAATGAGGCCAAGAGATAAACTGATCTGACTTAGATCAGAAAATGGCATAAATATTTGTCGAACTGAAACTGGTAGAGCTAGGGCTTGCATTGCATTCAGAATCATAAAATAGTGGTTCTTTCCCCCAGAAAACCATTGCTTTCACTCCATGTTCATGAGGAAGGAGTAGGTGCTTATTGGAAAAAGGAAACAAAACGATTTTTCAAGAGTTAGCCTATGCAAAGACCAGTTGAAAAAAATCTAATAGCAGCAAAACATTTACTAATAGCCTATTCTATGTAATTTTACAGGTATGTGATTTGGAAATGCTTCCAAATTTTGCAGTTAATTAAATTATTATTATTATTATTATTTAACCTAATCCTAGCTGAATTAGCTGTTCATTCACAGACATTAAAAACATTGCTAATTTATTAATAAAATGATATTTCACAGTATCAGGTACACTACCTCTTTTTCAATAACTTAGAGGCATCTGGAAAAGTACTAGGATATGAAGATCCAAGTAGTCATAGTCATACTTATAACCATTTAAAAAGTCTTAAATAAGTCATTGACTTTCTCTTGCTCTCAGTTACTTCATCTGTAAAATGAGTTTGATGACTTTTGTGGCTTCCTTAAATTTCATTTGTATAACTTTAGTTTTTAATCCTGAGAAATGTTATAGTTTTACCCACATTCATTCATTCAAATCCACACTTCTCAAACTTCCTCACTGAAGTACCTAATAAAAGAGGAGAGGGAAATCTACCCCTGGGTGGTCTGGAAGCATATCTTAAAAGCTTTTTAAAGTCCATCACTTTATTTTAAAATTCTTTTATATTCTATTGATACAATATCTATGTGTAATATTAAAAACAACCTCACCTCAAATCATCAACTAAAAGTGACAATTCAAAGGGATTCATCTGACTTAACCTTTGACTTCATGATCTTCTCACATATCCTCATCTTTGAAATTATTTAGAAGTATTCCCATGATGCCATAACACCATGCTGTTTTCTGAGGGTCAGTTTAATATCTCCCTTCACAGCTGACTAGTTGAAAGATTGTATACTGTAAAAGATGAGGGTATGAATGTTGGAGTCAAAGCAGAAGTCTAACACTTACAGTGAGTGTAGCCTTGGGCAAGGCACTTAACATCCCTGTGCCTCAGTTTTCTCATCATTAAAATAGAGGTAATAATAATGCTTATCTATTTGATTTATTTTGTATTATATAATATGTGGAAAATTTCTTACAACAGTGCCTGGAATGTAGAAAACATTATGTAACTATAAGCCGTTGCTGTTGTTATAATCGTTTTTAAAAGTTCAAGTTTGCAGTTTGCCCTGAAAATCAGGTAAATAGGTTGTTTCTACTGTTCTCTCTGCCCCCTATCTCTCACCCCAACAAAGATGTGGGAACTGAGGAATTTTTCACAAAGTTAAGCAGAGAAAATAAAGTACAAGTATACACTAAAAGTAATAAGCTTACAAATTTAAGTTATAGTAGACAGATAAAAAGGATAAAGAAAAGACATTTCAGAAGACATATTAAAGAATATAAATATAACAGTAAATTATGATGAAGAATTTTTATGTTTTTCAGGATGATCTGTGAAAAATGGGCGGCATTTTCCTTGACTTCTTTTCCGACTGTTTTGAAACTTGAACAGTCTCATCTACTCATTAGAAGTGACAGGCTAGTTAGCCTCTAGTCTTCAAATTCTTTGTTGGTATGAAAAATATACTAGCATAAAATTATAATATCTTATATAGGTACTATGAGGATTATATAATAAAAAAAAGTACTGAACATAGTGCCTAACACAGAGAAGTACTCAATAAATACTGGGGCATTGTATGATTCTTGAGTCCTCTCTTCATCATCATCTTAATTTGGTATCAAATATTTAAGCTATGTAACAGATAAATTTCACTTAGGTTACTTCATTATAGTAAATATTAAATACATAGTAGTAAATGCAGTAAATCAAACCTCTATTGTGCAAGGATCACAAATCGCTAAATAATTTCTATTTATTTTAATTTTATAATCAAAGAAATATTAAAGTTATTATTTACACAGTGAAGACAATCTTCTTTGCTATAAACCTAACCTTGTTCAAATGAGCCAGAGACTATAATGGGAATTCTGGCTCAAAGCCAGAGGAAATACGCTGATGTAATCCTGTGTAGGTACCAGACACAGCAGCCTAACCAATTGTTTCTACTTGTCCAGAAATCAAACTCACCACTTGTGCAGGAGGAATACTGACGCTTTGATTATTCGTAGAAGAAAAAGATCCTGTAGCCATCACTAAAAGTGGAGCCAAATAATAGTAGAGGAGTGGTGTTGATCTATGAGCCTATATTCAGTTGAACAATAATAAATGGCATTAGAACTTCCGTTAATCATGAAAATGAGGAAGCAGCTATTGAATATTTTTTCAAATCCTTACTCATTACAACTCTTCAGTTCATCATGTCTTGTTGCTTTTCAGGTGAAGTACTGCAACAGTCTATTAAGTATCATCCAATTTTATTCCCTATCTTCCCTCTATCCCATTCCCTCAACTGTCATCATGCATGTAGTAATTTATTCTCCACAGTGCTTCCAGACAGCTCTTTTGATAAGAATCATATTCAACAAACGTCATTTTCTTATTTAAAATCCACTGAAGTTAAGAGAAAAAGAAATCTATAAGTCTAATATAATATAGCAGTGTTTTTTAAACTTTAATGTGATCAGAAGCACCTGGAGGACTAGCTAAATTAGTTTCTTAATCAGTAGATCTGGGTGGGGCCTGAGAATTTGCATTTCTAATAAACTTCCAGGTACTGTTAATGCTACTAGTTTGGGAAACACACTTTGAGAACCAGTGATCTAGCAATTCATGCCTACCCCTGGTGCCTCATTGCTCAACATGTTGTCCTTCAAATCCTAAACTGTTATAGTTCCTAAAATCCACCTGTTCTTTCTTGCCTGTGTGTCTCTGCACCTGTTAATTTCTCTACCTGGCATGCCTATCCCCTCTGACTTCAGGTTAATTGCCACCATCCCCCCTTCTGTGTTTCTGTGATAGCATGCATTTCTTTCTCTCCAATTGTGCCTTTATCACATTATGCTGTAATTGTTGCATTATTTACACTCTGTGGGGAGGTCCTTGAAGGCTAGTTGTCTCTTATCTTTGTGTACTCAGTGCCTAGCAAAATGCCTGACACAGGGTAAGAAGGCATTAAAAAAATCATTTTTTTTTTTCAGTGAATGTTAGGAACTCTGTATCAGGTATGATGACTCTAATACCTGATAACTTGACAATGAGTTATTTATTTATTTTTATTCTACTTCCCCTCTGTGATTAGTGGGAATACCCTAGAAGGAAAGAGCCCATATGCTTGCTATTGGGGATAGAAATAAAAAGACTGCTTCCCATTTCTGACATATTAGAGAGCCTGAAGAGGCTGAGTGGGTTGACAAAAAGAATGAAGCCTGAAACTCTTGGATAACTAGAGAAAAGGTGAACATAGGAAGTCAGTTGAGGTCTAAGCTATAGAAAGCCTTGTGTGGGGGCCCCAGGCAAATATTTTAATTCTCTAGTTTATCAAGATGATATTTGTGTATGTGTTTAAATTTTTAATGCCACATAGCTTTCATCAAATCACACAGTTAGTATTGGATAGAAGATTCAAAGATTAAAATGCTCGCTAAACACATCAAGACATGATTATATTTCAACTCTAAGTGAAAGTCTGCACAAACAGCATCTAGCAGTGGAAAAAAGATGTCAAAGTCTACTGAATAGCTGGCTTACAGTGCTGTCATCAACCAAATAAAATACTTCCACTCCAATTATATTCAGAGAGAAAATGTAATTCATGAAATGTAATGAGTTTTTCACACTTCCAATGCTAAGAACTTTTTATTAAAATGTCTTTCTACTGTTTCTATTGATTTAGCTTATACCTAAAAGCTCTTAAAGGACAATAGAGATTAAACCTGGTAGTCCACTTAAAAATATACGATGACCAGGAGGTCATTTCATAAACTACATAAATGTCAAACCAATGTACTGTATACTTGAAACTCATAATGAAACAAAATGAATGCTTAAAAAAAAAAATACGAAATACGATCACCAAAATATGTCTAGAGAACTGTCATGTTAAAATGTTATATGCAAAGCTCAACCACCATATATTAAAGAAGGATCATCATTATAAGAATCATTTTTTAGAAAATCATGTAACTGCTGTCAATATTTTATACAATTAGGCTAGGCTGGGCCTGCAGGTTGCAGGTCATTAAGTCAACCAGAGCTGACTGGCATTTATCATACATGTTGTGAAAGATTCAAATTAGATTGCGAGAATTTTCCCAATGACTCCATTGATTATAATGTT
>NW_011888849.1:6488523-6490870 GCF_000151845.1 Pteropus vampyrus | reverse complement strand
ACTTCCTGTTCTCTTGAGATTTGCTGTCTATAGGGAGCTGGTTGGAAGAGCTGGTCTGTCTTGCAGTACATTAACAGGTGTGAATAGCTGCTACCACCATAAGTTGTCACTGTTAGCAAGCTGTTATGCAACACTATAGCCTATTTAAGATGTAACATGATACTAACGGTGTCTACTTTTTTTAAGGAGTAAGAAAGTGTGAATATAAGTTTAAATCAGTCTTCAAAGTAAGAAGATGTATCCCCATGCCCTCTTTCTTTCCAAAGAAGCCCTTTTCCTGCTCACATAATGTACAAACAATAACAATAAAAGCAAACGATGTAACTTAACATGCCTTGATATTTATTTAGTGAAAACACAAAATTTTAGTAGAGCCTTGCAGGTAGATGCTCAGCAATCTTGCCTCACTTGAACAAGACCTTCAATCACTTTTTATTATACGAGGGGATTTGTATTGGGCTGTCATTCTTCATAATATAATTTTCTTATTGTTTATTTAAGAATCCATACACTGACTGAGGCTTGTGAAACTAAGCTATGAAGCAATCTAATTAACTTTCAAGATCTGGTACACAGGCGCTTACTGCAAATGAGTTCTGTCTAACCATCTTCAGGGGGAGATTTGTTATTCAAAACAAGAAAATCCTCAAGGCAGGAGCCTTGTTGTCCACTAATCCTGTGAATAATTCTAAGTAGTTTACTTCCAATAATTGCAACCCCAAAGGAAATGTGCCAGATGTTTATCAATGCAACTATGGCCAACCAAAATATAGAGGATAACCAGGACACTATTTTCCCTTTAATAATAATAATGATAGTAAACCAAACATCTATTGAAGTGACTAATAATATGGCTAAAAAGTTACATCAATATTAAGAAGTCAATTTCACAATAAACCTTGAATGAAAGGCACATATTAGATTTTCTATTTGTCTAAGAAAATTATTGACCTTTTTCTTTAATAATATGGAACACCATTAAGCTCAACTTCCCTAATATCCAATGCTTTCGATTTTGCATCCACATACTTAAGATTATCGGTACATATTCCTCTTTGCTAAACAATACCAATTATCTCTAGCTTTAAAAGAAACAATATGCCTGGTCCAGCTAGGGGATTTAAAAATAACAGAACAATAACAACACCAAAAGTGCTTCCAGTAAGGAAAAACCCAACTATGAAATTCTACACAAAGTAAAAAAAAAAAAAAAAAAAAAAAAAAAAAAAAAAAAAAAAAACAGACATCACACATCAAAATTCAGATTTGAAAAGCATTATTTTGTTTAGTTGAGTTAGGAGACATAAATTTATAGGGTATGTTCCTAACTCCCTGGGGTTCTTTCATAGAAGAATTCTGTGTTAAGCAGTGAGTCTCACATGGGGGTTTATTGCTAGTAGGTGCTCAATAAAAATTTGAATGAAATAAAATATACATTAAAATATCAATTAAAAGAAATACATGATTTCTATTTGAGAGTCTAGAGAAGTAGATGGCCTTTAGGTAAAGACAATAATCACTTTTATATGTAGAGATTGCAAATAAAGCTTAGGTAAAAGGGTACTGGCTTGGCAATTTGCTATTTCCCATAAAAAGAAAATCAACGAGGCAAGTCTAGGTTGAAACCACATTACTGAATTCAGCTTCATGCCATGGCCTACATGGAGTAAAGATTTTATATCATTAGCAAGTTCAGTCAGCTCATCCATTAGAATTACTCCGACCTTATCATTTCATCCTTCAACAATATTTTCAGAGTCACAAGTAGAATAAAATGAAAACAAAGCTTAGAAATGTAATTATTTTATAGCTATTCCTCTATTTTCATGGGTCAAAGAAAAGTCTTGCTCGTAAATTTGCTTAAATTATTAATTCTCCAAATTAGCTAAATATCAAGATGAGGGAGGGTAACCTTAAAAATATTGTTAAAATATAAGTGTATAAATGAAAATGTTATCATGATATCTGCAAATATTTCCTTCAGATTGTTTAAGACACTGCAAAGAGTATTATATAGCCTTAAGAAGTAGTAATAAATAGTTCAAATACATTATCATTAACAAATCTTTATGGTTTAGTTACAGGAATGCTTCTATGACAGTATTTTAGTTACTAAGACACCAGCATCCTTGAAGGCTGTCACAAATTGAATTCTTCATTCCGCAAGTACCTTCTCCAAACTCCAGGCAGTTCAACACAAGTTTCCCAAGAAATGTGAAAAAATATGTAAAGTGGAAATGTGGAAAAAGTAAATTAAGACATAGTCTAGACCTATAAAGACCTGACAACTTAGTGAAGGAGATATAACCACCATTCAAAAAGATGCAAACAGTGAAAGGATTAGAAC
>NW_011888849.1:6478390-6488473 GCF_000151845.1 Pteropus vampyrus | reverse complement strand
ATAGTAAACCAAACATCTATTGAAGTGACTAATAATATGGCTAAAAAGTTACATCAATATTAAGAAGTCAATTTCACAATAAACCTTGAATGAAAGGCACATATTAGATTTTCTATTTGTCTAAGAAAATTATTGACCTTTTTCTTTAATAATATGGAACACCATTAAGCTCAACTTCCCTAATATCCAATGCTTTCGATTTTGCATCCACATACTTAAGATTATCGGTACATATTCCTCTTTGCTAAACAATACCAATTATCTCTAGCTTTAAAAGAAACAATATGCCTGGTCCAGCTAGGGGATTTAAAAATAACAGAACAATAACAACACCAAAAGTGCTTCCAGTAAGGAAAAACCCAACTATGAAATTCTACACAAAGTAAAAAAAAAAAAAAAAAAAAAAAAAAAAAAAAAAAAAAAAAACAGACATCACACATCAAAATTCAGATTTGAAAAGCATTATTTTGTTTAGTTGAGTTAGGAGACATAAATTTATAGGGTATGTTCCTAACTCCCTGGGGTTCTTTCATAGAAGAATTCTGTGTTAAGCAGTGAGTCTCACATGGGGGTTTATTGCTAGTAGGTGCTCAATAAAAATTTGAATGAAATAAAATATACATTAAAATATCAATTAAAAGAAATACATGATTTCTATTTGAGAGTCTAGAGAAGTAGATGGCCTTTAGGTAAAGACAATAATCACTTTTATATGTAGAGATTGCAAATAAAGCTTAGGTAAAAGGGTACTGGCTTGGCAATTTGCTATTTCCCATAAAAAGAAAATCAACGAGGCAAGTCTAGGTTGAAACCACATTACTGAATTCAGCTTCATGCCATGGCCTACATGGAGTAAAGATTTTATATCATTAGCAAGTTCAGTCAGCTCATCCATTAGAATTACTCCGACCTTATCATTTCATCCTTCAACAATATTTTCAGAGTCACAAGTAGAATAAAATGAAAACAAAGCTTAGAAATGTAATTATTTTATAGCTACTCCTCTATTTTCATGGGTCAAAGAAAAGTCTTGCTCGTAAATTTGCTTAAATTATTAATTCTCCAAATTAGCTAAATATCAAGATGAGGGAGGGTAACCTTAAAAATATTGTTAAAATATAAGTGTATAAATGAAAATGTTATCATGATATCTGCAAATATTTCCTTCAGATTGTTTAAGACACTGCAAAGAGTATTATATAGCCTTAAGAAGTAGTAATAAATAGTTCAAATACATTATCATTAACAAATCTTTATGGTTTAGTTACAGGAATGCTTCTATGACAGTATTTTAGTTACTAAGACACCAGCATCCTTGAAGGCTGTCACAAATTGAATTCTTCATTCCGCAAGTACCTTCTCCAAACTCCAGGCAGTTCAACACAAGTTTCCCAAGAAATGTGAAAAAATATGTAAAGTGGAAATGTGGAAAAAGTAAATTAAGACATAGTCTAGACCTATAAAGACCTGACAACTTAGTGAAGGAGATATAACCACCATTCAAAAAGATGCAAACAGTGAAAGGATTAGAACAAAGATGGAAATTAAGTAGAACCTTTAAAAGCAGGTAAGAATTTATTAGGCAGAAATTAGTTAGACATTTTTAAATGACAGTTTTTCTAAAAAGAAAGAATACTCTGCACAAAGGTACCAAAACAGAAGAGCATCAGGGAATCTTAGGAATATATTGCTCAAGTTATGGGATAATGAAGATGCTTATCCTGGCACAGAAAGCCATCAAAAAACAAAACAAAACAAAACTAGGTATTGATTTCATATTTTTATCTGTCACAATACTATGTACTTGACATATATTACCTCATTTAAGCCTCACCACAATCCATGAAATATATCCTATTGTCTCGATTCTACAAATAAGGAAACTGAAGCTTAGAGAAGTTAAGCAACTTGCTAAGACCCAAATTAAAGTCAGTATTGAACCCTCTTGGGCTCACCCAAAGGCCTCACTCCTACCATCACGTTACCTTGCCTAGGGGAGACGTTGGAGATTGAAGCTTGGGGAGCTCTGTAGGTTATACTGGGGAGTCAAAGTGAGCTATAAAATTAGATACCTCTTTCAGAAAGGTTAGAAAGGAACAGAATTAACATGGTAACCAGGTCCATGGTAGATATGAAGGGAAAGAGACTAGAGTCCACTGTTACCCAACACGGGAGAGAGAACGTCCTAATGCAGATGAGCCAGTGAAGCGGCAGACTGGATAAGGAGAGGGTCGTGAAACAGATGAACGCAAAACGCTACTATTCATTTAGGTGCTTTTAATTCTCCTTTTTCAGAGTGTGCACCCCTCTTTTCTGTCCCTTTTATCTACCTTATTCTCTGTAAAAAATCAGAGTGAAAACATTTATGAAGTATCTGTTCAATATTACATATTGTTTATTTAATTCTACAGTGTTTCAATTTTAGAAATTTAGGTTCAACTATGTTAAATAACTTGCTTAGGGTAAATATTCAAGCAACAGAGCTGTCTTTCAGACTTGGCTCTAAAGTCCATGGCTCTTGCCACGATGCCACAGTTTGTCGAGGTGAATGGAGTTTGTACTAGAAGAACCAGGGGTAGGGGGAGGTTGAAAGGGGAGGTGGAAAATTATTCCAATTCCTTCTGTCAGCTTCTATCATGCCTATGTCTAAGTTTCTTAAGATATTTCAAAATTCTTTAAAATAGTGTTTTTAAAGTACAGCCATAATAGAAAAACTAATTTCTCCTCCAAGTTACACAATAAAATTATTGCAGATGAACTTAAAATGTTTTATTTTTTCATGATTTATACTCTTTTTTTTTTTTTTTTTTTTTTTTTTACTCTAAAAATGGTCTTTTAAATGCTGGCAAGCTTCTGTGACTTAAATGAGCATAATAGTATATTCACAATTTGCTAAGATACTTGAAAATCATTTCAAGGTTTTGTTAAAATACTAAGTAGAAATTATTAGCACTAATAATTAAGACTTTAATTATTAGTGACCAAAGTTACTATGATTTCTAAGAGGAATAAAAATAGTCACTGATGAAACTATGTCAATAATGATTTACTTAGGATTTAAAATTTCAAGTAAATTCACAATAAGAAATTCTCTAATCAATGTACATTTAAAATAATTTATTCTATTCAACCAAAAATTCTGAATAGTAAAACAGCATTATACTATACACATATTCAAGGTTCTTATGTTTTTCTTTTTCTCAATACGATCCTTTTACATCAATTTTTTAAAAACGTAAATTAATTTTACTCTGTATGAGTTTTATTAAATGGCATACGTACTAGACATTATGTACACGCTTCTTGGTTTTCTTTATTTATAAATGTATCCACATGCTTGGACACTAGGTGAGATTATCCCTCTCTTCTCCAATCCCTCGTATACCTACCCAAGCACTGGAGAAATAATGTTCAGAATATTTTCCTCATTTTTTAGATCTTTTTTCAACATTTAGGTACACTCGGGTTTTGGCCTCCATTAGAAATAATCCAATCAAAAGTTTTAAATAAAAAATACAATTTTTCTCAATAAAAATTTGCTTTTATGTTTATATTTCTTAATAAATCTTCTGAAATCTATCTTTTCTTTATCCTTTTTGACTAGGCTTCAAAATCTATGGCCATAGTAGCTATTCAATTAGAAAATTTTAGAGACTAAAACACTGCAAGTATTTTTACATTATCATTAACCTTCCTGTCAATAATCTCTGTGCTCTGAATGCTTTGTTGTAAAAAAGAAATTGTATTTTATGGAATTCTATACACCATAGGACCAAGGTTCCTGTTTATAGCTATTCTATCATGCCCAAATTCAAAAGAATCTTAGCCACTCGCCTTTTTTATAAATTACTAGGATGTCATTGGTTCATAAAATCATATAGGTTTCAAGTGTACAATTCAATAATATGTCATATGTATATTATATTGTGCGTTACCTCTCAAAGTTGAATTTCCTTCCGTTACCATATGACACACTGCTGGCCTTCTAATCAACATTTTCTTATAGGTCCCAAGGAGGTGATCTTAACTGTAATACCTTCATTCAATTTCAAAAGTAAATGTTTAAAGAACTACAAAAGCAGTATGGAGAATATGTTAATGATGAATTTTCAACTACAAGCCCAAATTATAAGTCTAATAGGAATAAGCTATACTTTTGAAGAGCCTAAGTGGATGGATACTTCTTACTGATAAAAAATGGTAGAGTTCTCTAAATGGTTATAGAATGACTTAAGATGAAGAACACCTTTTGAAAAGAAAGATTGTATCAGAAGGCAGCTTATCTGTATTGTGTCTATCAGTTTATGAACTTTGTCTTAAAATTTGAACTCTCTTGAGTAGTTTACCACGTAGACTAACAGATTTTTCTAAACATTAATAAAAATTGAGAATCAGTTTATAGGAGAAGTGGTTCGGCTTTTCATGTCCAGATGCCATAAATGTATACGTTTTGATAACTTATCTGGAAAAGGAATCTAGTGCCTACTTAACTAATGCTCTGAAATGTTAATGCCATGGCTGTAAGTAAATCAAACTTGCTAACATTTAATTTTTTAAAATAATTCTGCTGAGCAATTTAAATCAATCAACATAATTATTCCACAAATTTTAAACTACCAGTGACTCAACTAAATAAACTTCAAGTCCTAAAACTAAATACTAGAATGTCATTAAAAATATTTGGAAAAACCTAAAATTCATATGATCTGAATCTATGCCAAGTCAACCACTAGATAAGCATTACTGTTGAACCTATCAGTAGAAAGATACCAATTCTCTCATCACTACTTGCTATTCCAGTTTAATCAGCCCTGTTAACAAAGGGCATGCGCAACAGTTTCTAATTCAAAGTATTCATAAAACATGAACACAAAGTATTAATATTCTAGTTCAAGTTCTTAAGTTGCATGGATCAAGGAGAATATGCACATGAAGAGCAGAAAAGAAACCATTTTTTGATAGAAAAAATGAACAGAAAAAAAAAAGAAAGACGAGGAGTAGAAAAAAAACACAATGTTACCAATCAAGTGAAAAACTCGAAAAGGAAATAAAAACAAACTCTGGCCACCTTGACTTACAATAAAACCCTAAGAGCAACGGAAGCACAAACCAACTACAAACAAATGATTAACATTCAAAATTGAGCATGTGCACTAAAAAGTGGAACAGTATTGTCTTACCTTCTAAAACATTCAGGGAGAAAAAAAAGAAAGTACAAAACTTTCAAAGTATTTTTCTTAGGTGGTGGTGTATAAATGATTCTCAAGAAACTTTTACACGTATGTATTTTCTAAACATTACTTTTATGATCAGAAAACAAGAAAAAAACTTAAAAGATATGTTAAATTAGTTCAAGTAACTAATAGGAAAAAAGTCAATACAGAAAAATACTCCTGCTGCTTTTATAATTATTTACTATTGTTCATGGCCTAAGCCATTCTGACTGAAAAACACTAAGCACAAGAAGGAGATTCTGAGAATGAGTAACTAAGAGTACATCATCATTTTTTTTTTTTTTTTTTTTATGCCTACAGCACCTGGTTTTCCTAGGTGGTCTCCCATCCAAGTACTACCCAGGCCTGACCCTGCTTAGCTTCTGAGATCATCCAGGATCGGGCTTGTTCAGGGTGGTATGGCTGTAGACAATTACATCTTTTATTTAGCTTTTCTGTCTCTTCCATGCACACTTCCCACACCCCACTCTCCCACCAACATCTGGTATTCCTAAGTGGTCTTCCATCCATGTACTAACCAGGCCTGACCCTGCTTAGCTTCCAAGATCAGACATTGGGCTTGTTCAGGGTGGCATGGCTGTAGACTTCAGTCTCTATTTTAAATCTAAGATTCTTAAAGTATATTTTGATCTAATTAAAAGAGCCCAAACATCTAGAGCTCATTTTCATTTTTATTAGTACTAAAACTAATTATAGACAAAAGAATTTACTAATTCTCGATGTCTAAGGTCTCTTCCAACTCAAACCCAAGTTTCAGAAGATGTTTAGCATTTCAGAAACTCTGTTTTGAATATCTAGTCTTTAAAATTCATGTATTACATTTTGCGCTGCACACAGTTTAGGCTATTTCACATTGGTAAGAATCTCATTTCCTAATTTTTTAGCAGCTTGTATGCTTCATGTTATGCTCAAGCCTCATGAATACCTTTTATTGGCTGTATGTCAGTGGCAAGTTCACTTAAATTGCTCAGTTTCTGCCTCAAAGTATTAAATGACAATGAAAAGCAATGAATATGATCAACTTCCACAACATAGGGTAAGTGTAATTTGAGGGAAAACAAGAATTGCTAAATTCAAATTATAAAAGCCAAAGCTTTGGTGAAGGGATAAGAAGCTTGAATCTGTTGGGACAGGGGCAAGATTTTGGTCATTCTTGTGAGAATTGTGGCCATCACCAACATCTGTATCCATATGGTAAATATAGACATGGTAAATATAGAACAGGTTAGTAGTGTTCTTTCCTAAGGCAATCAAATGAATTGGATATCAGAAGTCTTGAATTTCCAGGCTGTACCTTAAGATAAAAACCATAGGTATCACTTGTCTAAAATATTACTTTTGAAAATAACTGACATTTAAAGATATGCTCAATTACCATCTATTCTTAATTTTCCCAAGGCCTTGATACACTAGGCCCCTATTCAAGGCTGTGCATACACTCCACAAACACACAAACACATTTCTCACGGAAATCCTAAGAATTCTGATCAAGAGGGAAATGACAACAAGACTTCAATCATCACAGGTAAATATCCTTTACTTTTTCACAGTCCAAACTCATACCTCCAAGCAGAACTATTGCATTGGAATGCTCAGTCTGTGTGATCTAATCACTGTTCCCTACATCCTTACCTGCAATTTCGCTTTGATGTTAATGTTTCTTGTGCCAGTTCATTCAAAGTACACATTTGAATGAACTTTGCTGGAGAATGACAGTGGTGAAAGGAGAAGTATCTCAGGATCTGGGATCTTTCCAGGGACCACAGCCTCTGGCCCATTCCCTTTCCTACACTTCTCTACCTATCGGTTTCAAACTGCACTCTGGGTTCCTCAATGTACCTCTCAGGTTCTGCAAGTATGAAGGTCCTAACTACTTGCAGAATCCTTTCATGCTTTTATAGTTTTAGTTGTGATGATAACACAAACTGTCACAGAACAGTGTTTACTGAGGGCATTGCTTGCTATTTTCTGTACTAGGCTTTCACAGACATTTCCTTATATAACTTTTGCCAAAGTCCTTACCATTTTAAAGGTAGAAGAACTGAGGCCCAGGAATATTAAATTATTTACCCAAGGGCACTCGGCTAGGAAGTGGCAGAGAATCTGAATACAGGCAATATGATTCTAGATCCTATACTTCAAATTACTCTCCTCTTTAATTTTGACACAAGTCAGTTTCTGTCTTCCCCACAAAGCCTGCCCATGCCAGCCCAGAGTGATTTCTCTCTCCCTCAAAATTCCTCTGTTTCTCCAAGTATCTAGTTTGCCAAGAATTCCTTATAATCTTTCTATCTTTATCCTGTCTCTCCAGCTGGATTATAAATATCTTAATCGTAGGGATATGCCCTCTCTCGGTGATGCTCTCTAGTGTGTTTAGCAGGATCTCAAAAGAATTTGGCATAAGTCTAAGAAATTATTGGTGAATGACAATACGGATTTGTAGTTGGATCTTCATCTATCAACTGTCAGAAACAAAGGATGAGATGATGTAGTTCAAGGCATTACTGGGGACTGTCAAGGAGAGAGATAGTTTATCAATCCAAATGCGTGAATTTAAGAAAGTTTGTTAAGCCTTCTAAAGTTCATTTGCCTCACCTGTGCAATGCTATTATTATTGATACCTATGTGAAGGTTAGGGTTACTACACATAGCCAAATATAAGTATATAAAGGTTGTTTATAAAGAACTGATGGTTGCCAGGTGGGAGATGGATTGTGATTGCTGGGTAAAAAAAATATGAAGGGATTAAGAAATACAAATTGGCAGTTACAAAATAGTCATGGGGATGTAAAATACAGCATAGGGAATATAGTCAATGATATTGTAATAACTATGTATGGTGTCAGATGGGTACTAGACTTATTGCGGTGATCACTTTCTAAATTATACAAATGTCTAACCACTATGCTGTACACCTGAAACTAATATAATATTAAATGTCAACTGTAATTGAAAAATTTTAATTAAAAAAATTTAAAAGAAAAGAATTACTAATACTTAGGTACTCAAAGTAACCTTGGATTCAACTAGAGCAGTGCTTTTCAAACCGTGTTACCTGACCTGAACTTAAAAAAAAAAAAAAACTGTAGAAGAACTTAACACAGGGAAGAGTGAGAAGGAATGAAGAGTAAGGGAATGCAGGGCCACTGGTTGGGGTTCCTGGAGGCTGCTCCCCCACTACACTCTGTAACCAGAAAAATCTGTTCCTATAAATTTCATACACAGAAGTGAGATTTTTCTTTGGAAACTCCATGAGATTTTTCTTTGGAAACAAAAAGAATTCAGTTATAAAGTTTGAACAATACTCTTTGATCCCACTTAGAAAACTACAGACAATGCTTTCAAGTCAATAAAGTTTCTCTATTAAATGGAGGAATTATGAGGGCATAAAGTATAAATTATTAGTAAGGCAGACTTAACACTGAAAGAACACTTAACCACAAAAGATATTGTTCAGCTTCCTGACCCTATGTCACTTCTTGATTTTTTTTTCCCTGCCTCTGAGAAGTCCTTACTGATTTTTCTATGAATTATATCACATTCACTATAAAAATTTAGTTCTTTAAGACCCCTGTAGAAATTAGCTGGCTCACTTCCTTCAACACTCCGGGCCTCAGACCACTACATGTCTCAATTCCAAGGAACTTTCCCATTTTTTTCTCAATAACTATGATACATGGATGTCTTTTAGTCTTCTAATTATCAGATGCTAAGAAATATGCATCTAGGACTGCCTGGATTCTCACTATGAATTAAATCAATGAGCATCTACCAGCTATAAGGACTTTTACCATTGTTGATCCAACGGATTTAACCCATTGGTGAAAAACATTCCAGTCATTCAGACATTCCAAACTCAATTGTTCTCTTAAAAATGCCCATCCACATTTGTTTTCATCTAGTTCAAACTATATTCAAGACTATGAAAATGAACAAAAATCGAACGAAATCTCTTTCTGCCTTTCTACCAATAACTTAGACATCAAATTCAATAAATCTAAAAATTATTCTTGTTAACAACATGGCCCAGCAGCCCATGATTTTTTAATTTTTTACTTCTCCCTCAATCTGTTCTTCTTTTGATTTTACTTCTCGCTAAGCCTCAAAAGAATATGTTAATAATCTACACAAAGCTGGTACTCTTCCACAAATGCTGTTTCACTTCTTAAAAGAAAAATGTGTCTTTTCTTAAATATCTCTGCTCAATGGCAGCAAAATAACAAGGAAAAAACTATAATGACACCAAGAGTAATACTAATTATACTGTTTGTAATTTTCTTTTTAAATATTTCAATACATTCAATGCAATTCAGTGCGTGAGAAAGTGTATTACATGAAGGTTAATACAAATGAATTGAAGGTGTAGGTCAGTGGTTCTCAAACTTAAGATGCATCAGAATCACCTGGAGAGTTTTTTCCCCCACAGATTGCTGTGACATACCTCTAAAATTTCTGAATCAATAGATAATAGGATGTCAGAGATTTTGCATTTCTAACAAGTGCCTGGGTGATGCTGATGCTGCTGTTCCAGGAACCACACTTTAATAAATATTGTAGTAAACATTTGAAGTTCCTAAATACACATTTTAGGTGTGAGTAGTAGGCATATATGGACCTTATTCAGGATTCTGCACACCTGGGGGAAGGAGAAGAGGGATGCTCATAGCAGGTGCTTCAAGTACTGCTACATAAATTTGCATCAGAAGGTTTGTAAATGAACTAGCACCAAGACTTCACAATCTTAGCCTCCATTCTCTCATCTGGAAAATCAAGGGCAACACCTTTCTCACCTACTAGACTGGGATATATTGAGGATTACTGGATAATGCATGGATAACAGGTTGTAAAT
>NW_011888849.1:6475307-6478340 GCF_000151845.1 Pteropus vampyrus | reverse complement strand
GTGAGAAAGTGTATTACATGAAGGTTAATACAAATGAATTGAAGGTGTAGGTCAGTGGTTCTCAAACTTAAGATGCATCAGAATCACCTGGAGAGTTTCCCCCCCCCCCCAGATTGCTGTGACATACCTCTAAAATTTCTGAATCAATAGATAATAGGATGTCAGAGATTTTGCATTTCTAACAAGTGCCTGGGTGATGCTGATGCTGCTGTTCCAGGAACCACACTTTAATAAATATTGCAGTAAACATTTGAAGTTCCTAAATACACATTTTAGGTGTGAGTAGTAGGCATATATGGACCTTATTCAGGATTCTGCACACCTGGGGGAAGGAGAAGAGGGATGCTCATAGCAGGTGCTTCAAGTACTGCTACATAAATTTGCATCAGAAGGTTTGTAAATGAACTAGCACCAAGACTTCACAATCTTAGCCTCCATTCTCTCATCTGGAAAATCAAGGGCAACACCTTTCTCACCTACTAGACTGGGATATATTGAGGATTACTGGATAATGCATGGATAACAGGTTGTAAATCATAAAGCATTATTATCGTGATTACTTAGAAATTTATCCAGTCAACAAAAGACATCCCATGAGAAGAAGATTCTCAGATTTACCAATTAATTGCTAAGATTATATTTCCTCCAGTCTAAGGAAATTCAAGATGAAAACAAAGGCAAATACACTTTTCATGACTCAATTTTATTTTACTTTATTTGTTGTGCAATAAAACATAATAAAAATATTTTTAAATTTCCTTCCTTTTACTTCAATGTTTTGAATTGCTGTTTAAATTTTTATAATTCTTAAAGAAATTCATTAATTGATTTTATGAAAGAATGATTCAGCAATTTCTCAAATGTTAAACCATAAAATTTCATTGTATGAAACACTCATGTGTTTCAATGCGCTGCAAAAACTATGATCCTACTTGCTGTTGGTTCTGATTGCTTACGCGTCTCTAAGACTTCAAGCTTATGACGCTCTCTTCCTCATGTTGCAGGATTCATCCTTTTGTAACAGACATACTTAATGTGGGTTCATGTGTTACAATTAAAAATATATATATTTTTAATATAAAATGCCATGTAACTTTGTGAAAATAGTGTCTTCTGGCAAATTTTGACTGCGGACAAAATTTAAAAGCTTGCAAAGGCATCAGCATAGCAAAGTAGTGTCAAACTCATGGCCCGCCCTCTATCTAGCTAAGTGATATTGGACCAGTCACTCACCTACTCTAGGTCTCAGTTACTTCAGCAGTAAAATGGGGGTAACTATCACCTATTCAAAAGCTCTGAGCCTAGTATATTACTCATAGTCTTCAAATGTTATTTGTTCTTATAATTCATTATTACTTTTGAGTATCAATTAGGAATCCATCACGATTTATAAACAGGAAGGTTTCCTTTAAAAAAAATAATTACAGAATATACAATTTTGACCTATGTAACTGCTCTATTTTTTATTCTTTCTATTGGCTAAGTAAATACTCAAATTATCTCTTTGCAAATTATTAAAGATTCAATATAACAAAAACGGACACAAGCTTACGATGTGTGGGAGCTTTTTATAATGCAAATCTTTGTGGAAAAATTACTAATTCTGAAGAATTAAAAAAACTGCTAAAATATTATTAGCTTATTAAATTATCCCTGATACTTAAAAAAATAATACTCCATAAGTTAAAGCCTGACTGTTCTCTAGATGTTAGAACACCCAAGGTACTCAATAATTGAGTAACTAAAGGAAGGAGGAAGTAATTTATGTAACTGTAAGAAGGAGTTAAGTGTTATTGCCTTCCCTCAACTGTGAGAGGGTTTTATTTGTTTCTATTTTGCCCAAAAAGCACGACTAACCTATACCTGTCTGCCAGACCTATTCGATATTGGACTCAAAAATTTTTTTGGAAGTAGTTAAATATAAATCATAAATAAATTCTGACTGTAAGAGTTCCCATAAAAACTAGAAAAAACTTCAACCTATAAAATAAATTAGTTTAATAACTGTTTTCTTCTTTGAAATTTAATTCACAACAATAAAGAAAAGAGATTAAAAAAAGTTTATCCATTTGTTCAAGTTAATCTGTTATGTGACAATGCTGGTACCTAGTGAATTGAATCCTTTATTAAAAAAATGTATCTCTCAGGGATTACATAATTGGATTTATGTTACTAATTTCACAGTATTCTTTAGTAGACAAACGTGATAAAAAATTTTCCTAAGAAGAATACTGTCTAATTATCTCACTGAACAAGCGTACCTACTTCCCTGAGATGCTGCCAGAACACACGGTTTGCTTAATTGTCCAGGATGATGACAATTCTTGGGAAGTTCTGGACTTTTTCTTCTGTATGAAGAAAAAAACTCAGAGTCATGTTTTTAGTCCTTATCAGCCTAAATTTACTTTGTCTTTTCTCTTTTTATTTCAGGATTCTTGGTAGAAAGCATGCAATAGACTGGGAGAACCCATTCACCCTTTTAATTCACCTCTGGAAGGCAGGACAGAGACTGCCTCATTAGCATAGTTATCTCCTCTGTTTTTGTGCTGTGGCACAGGGAGCAAGACAGTATGTTGTTGCTCCTGCTCATTAAAACTCTAGGTAATAACTGCATATACAACAGTTGTTTGTACTGGCAGACAATGTTGCCTCATTTTCACATGTGGAAATAGCTTTATCAGAAATATAACGCTTAACAGAACTCTATAATAATATTTCCTAAAAAGCATCTAATTGCTTACTTCTTGATTTAGTCATCTTCAGGACTTTTCAAGGTTTACAGTCACTATAAGAACTTCATCTATTATTTCTTTTCATTAACAAAAAAATTGGCATTAATTTATTTAAGTTTTTTAAAAATTATTATTTTATATTAGTTTCAGGTATATAGTGCAATGACTAGATATTTATATAAGTTATGAAGTGGCATTCATTTCTTTTATTCCTTTACCAGTAAAAAGCACTGTATGTTGACTTTGGTACAGGTATTACATTTACAGCATATAGAGGTATTTGAGCAAGAAATTTTAGTCA
>NW_011888849.1:6467470-6473652 GCF_000151845.1 Pteropus vampyrus | reverse complement strand
TATGGTACATTAAAATTCTGTAATTAGTCAACTTCCCTCTATGCAAATATCTTAGGAAAGCCTATCTATGGAAACTTGAAAGTATTCAAACTAAGTCAGAAAAATATTTTTACCAAATGTTATTAAAGTCAGATTTCTTGTAGGATATGTAAGCTTTTTTTGTGTTAGTACTGAAGTATTTTAATACTTTGGGATTTTAAAATACTTACTATAAATAATCTAAGCAGAAATAATTACTCAGATATTTTGCCCAAGTCAATTCACATCCACCATAGACAAACTTTTGCAGATAATTTCTATGGTGATCATCTTAACCTGGTATGGAGATAGTTTCCTACAGAGAGAGAGATCTTTTATTCTTTTTTAAAATTAAAGTCTATTTGAATGGAACTGTTAGAATAATATACTAGCTAAGGTTTGGAGCATTGTGAGCTGAAAATTCAAAGTAAGAGGAAATGGCTTCAGTTTAGTATCTTCAGGCAAAAATACCAACTTATGCATAAGTGAAGTTAGAGCAAAGAATCATGTGATTCAACCCTCAAAAAAAATTCCTATGTAGTTGTGAAAATTGGTTGTGGGAAACCAAGTTAAAATGAGACAATAGCATAAATGTCTCTGCAAATTCACACACGGGGTATGTGTCACTGAATCTTTCTCTCATTGTAAATCAAATGTCTTTTCCTTTCTATTTTGAGGTTTCCAGTAACTTTGACTTTTCCATTTTTATGATTTTAAAGAACCTTGGGCACAGACGCAAGGTAAGAGTCCCAGGGTGAGTGTAAATTGATATGGATTTAGCTGTGAGGGTAGTGAAAGTGAAATCACAGCCAAGAGTGACACTTTCAGAAAACATGAAAATGATATGCTTCCAGGTATGGGAATTGAGTAAGCAAAGGGTATTCAATGGATATAATAGAAATTCTTATACCTTATGGGGTTTGCAAATGGATGGTAATACTCTCTGTTGTCTAGAGAATCCTAAATTAGACAAAATGTTAAATTCAAACAACATTGGAGACATTAATTGTTTAGTGTTGTGAAAATCTAATGTAACAACTGATTTTTTTCCCTCCCTATGGCAGCTGGAGTGTTTGTGATTGGATAGACACAATCAAAGTGGCTATTTTCATAACACAGTTAAAAGAAAACCATGAATAACCTCAAGACATTTGTTAGGTTTTTATTTCCATTATCATGTTAATTTTACATATTTTTATACCCTCATTCCTTAGGGAAAAATCTACGGTGTTTTATAAAATACGATTAGACTATGAATAAAGATCTGCATCATACCATGGATGTTTTCTTTACATATCACTATAAATACTAAGCATCCATTAAAAAGAAAAGAAATCTTGCCATTTGTGAAAACACAGATGGACCTTAAGGGCAGTATGTTACATGAAATGTCTGGTAGAGATATTATATGGTCTCACTTAAATGTGGAATCTAAAAAAAAGAAAGTACTCAAGCTTATAGATATAGAGAACAGATTGGTAATTAGCAGAGGTGGGGGTGACTGGGTGAAATAATTGAAGCGGATCAAAAGGTACAAACTTCTAGTTATAAAATAAATAAGTCCTGGGGATATATTGCACAGCATGACAACTATAGTTAATAGTACTCTATTGCATATTTGAAAATTGCTAAAAGAGTGGATCTTAAAAGTTCTCATCCCATGAAAAAAATTTTTGTAACTCTGTATGGTGATGGATGTTAACTGGCCATGAATATAATGTTATATGTCACCTACATTGCAATAAAATTTTCTTTTATATTCTAAGGTAAAGAAAACCCACAAGTATTAGGATCACATTCGTTAGTAGAGGAAGTCACTGGAATTTATTCATGGCCTGATATAATTTCAAAAAAGTGCCCTCTTGAACAAAAAAAATGAATAATTTTCATTGAAGAGCTCTTGAAAGTCACCTAGGATTTAGTTATGATTATGAGATAAAAAATGCATTGAAATGCTAGACAGCTTTCAGTCTGACCTCGGGAGAACGAAAGAAGAAGGGAATCATTAACATTTTCAATCATGAAAGAAAGTGGGTGACGCTGGGTGAAAGAGAATCACAATCCCAGGTAAATGAGAGAAAAACAAACATGAATAAATAAGCTGTTGAGAAGGAAGGGCAGTCTTCTCAAATTCAGACTATTATACTCAAGTGGATAAATCCATTTTGAAAGTTAATCCAAATGGTCATCACTGGAAAAAATGATAGTTAAGAAGAAATGGAAAAGAGTTGACACAAAATATGAATCCTGAGAAATAACTGGACTTAAAAGGCCAAATAAGGGCATTTTAAAATATCATATGTGGAGAGTATGAGAGAATTTACTATGGTCATTAGGTAAAAGTAGCACTCACAATGGAATCTAATCAGAATTATAAAGTGATCAGCCTGAGGGTATAATTTAATCATAAATTTCAAATGGTATTTAAGGACTACTGTCATAAGTACAATCTTCCTGGATAGTACAGAAGACAGAACAATAAAGATCCTGAACAATGCATAATCATTTTTCACACCTTATAGTTCTTACACAACATTCAAAAGGAACAGTTGTTAATAGATCATATTCCTTACTCATGCACAAAATCTCATCACCTATAAATACATGAATATATTGCATATCATCAACCCTAGGCTCTTTTCAAAATACAACTTCCATATCTTAAGTAGGAACAAGATCACATGAAATATCTGACTCTGTGTTAAAGAATACACTCCATCAATCATTTCCATCAATGATGGATGTTCTGACTCCCCAAATAGTTAGAATTATAAATTGCATTCAACACCCAGCTTCTTTTTGCTGAGTCAGATACCTTACGTCTATTGGAATTGACCAAACATGAGTACAATAGTGGTTAGTGCAGATTAACACCATTTTGAAGAAACTTAATAAGACAGTTGATTTTTATGAAGCAAAACAATAATCTTATAAAAATTTTTTGCTGTAAAAATTATTTAAACACACTATTTAGTCTATTTAAAATGTTTCTTTAACAATAATTCAGTATTTCAAAAAATTAAGCACTGTGTTTACCTTTATAATTAACCAACTGTTGACCTTTGGAAATTTTGTAGTTTCAGTTATATTAAACAAGCTGTATACGAGGCTGAAATATGTTTAAAATTTAAATATTTTAAAACTTAAAGAAATTACTATTCATAATCCTAAGAAAGCCTGTTCAATCAAAATATTCTATTCTGGTTCTTTTTTGCCCCAAAGGGAATATATTTTTCATGAAAACGAAGCATGATAGTAACATCTGTTCACTTAATGAAGTCATGACTACTTTCTAGTTAAGGCACTTTTCATGTGAGTTAAAGTTCTGGCAGAATCTGTTATGGTTCATTGGGATTCATTATTCTTTGAGTCATGTAATTAAATGATCACATGAAATAAAAACATGCTAGTTCCTATCAAACAAAGGAGTTCTATGCTTTCAGAGATTAAGAATCAAGTGCGAACAAGGACTCATAAGGGCCCCAACTGCAACTGATGTCACAATGATTTCAATGAATTAAAAGGTGATTCACTAACAAGACATATAAAACTATTTCTGGGAATCTAGCTAGCCATGTATTCTTAAGTTCTGTACAATCCAAGTTTCAACATCATATTGTCAATTATTTCCGTACTTCTGAGAGAAAATACTAATACACAAATTAGTTATCTGGATATTACTAATTGATATTAACAATGTCATTTGACAATGGTATTTTTTTTTTAAATGACACGATCTCATCATAGTAACTTGTGACAGCAATCATCCACAGGATAACATATCAGAAGAGCTTTTCAGACATGAGATACATCTCTGCCTAAAGATGCAATGGACCTTGCATTGTTGTCTTTTGCATTCATTCAGCTGTGTTTGTTATACACTCATCACATCCTGGAGTTAGGACAGATAATTTAAAACAAAAAAAAATTTTCCCCTCTAAGTATTGCAGCTGCTGATACCAAGCAATAAAAGTTGCTAGAGAAGTCATATATACACATACATGTAAAGTTAGGGAAACAAGCTGCTTTATTGCCCTGATTTAAAATAAGCTCAATCAGTAGAAAAGAAAAATGTTATAATATACAGCTTGATGAGCAGCTGAAGATAAGAATATACTCAGACACAGTTTTAGAATTCAGGATATATCTCACTTGATGTTTGAATGAGATGAAAAACATTTCTCCTCTTAATTTTTCTAAACCACTGAATGAAATTTAAGCAGGGGATATAACCCAAAATACCAGATATGTAAAAATTTCTTAAATATGATCCTGAGGTTTTAAAAGCAGAAAAAGAAAGGTCTTGTTCCTGTTTAATTCTAATTTATAAATCCTAATTTATAAGAATTTTAGGTTAAAAGGATACTTTTCATAAGTCAGCAATAAAATTTAAGTTATGCAAAACTGACGATTAACCATCATCCTTTAGTAGGAAAATACATATGTCAACTATATTGCAAAGCTAAAATTAAAATATAAATAAAATTACAAAGATTAAATCAAGAATCATGTTAATGAACATCTCACAGATCTAGGGCAAAAAAACAGACATTGAAGGTATCCGAAAAAATAAAACAGTCTTACTCTTGACGGTCGCTGTCCGAGTACAATTGTAGAGAATAGCCAACTCCCCGAACACTTTCCCCGGACCCATGGTGCACAGCTTCACACCTTCTTTTGTGACTTCAACCTTGCCATCTAAAAAGAAGGGAAGACACATTATTTTAATTCTCTCTCATGCTTCATTTTGTTTGTTGCATTTTCAATATGAAATGAGGAATTCTAGGCTCATTTTTTAAAATACAAAGCAGTTACCAATGAAAACAATGTCATCATAAACATGAAATGCAAGATATACAGTAAAACATACAAATTAAGAAAACTATAACCTTTTTAAAATTAATTACTGATAAGATTTGAGATGAAAGACAATACCAGAAGACAAAGAAAAAGAATAAACATATAAAATTATTCCAAATGTGATATTAGAAAACTATGGTGATTCCAATTTTCATGTCATTTTGAATCTGAAAGAAAAACTGAATAAGTGGGTACATTTTTGATAGCACACTTCATACTTGAGAGCTCTCGTTTGAGTAAGGCAGCTATTACGAAAAGGGAAATTACTTTGACTCTTGGGTATTATTTAATTATAGATTATAGTATCTTTTATTTTTAAACATCTTATCTGACTTAAGCAAGACTGTTTTATCTGCTTCCCAGCCCTGCAACATTGACTATAAGAAAAAACAAACTAAGGATTGAAGGAAAAGAAATAGACACAAGGAGTGTTTATGTCCCACAAAAGACCTGGAAAATGAAATGTTAAAGAGGGAGAAAGCTAAGGAAACATTGTACACTGAATGCACATTGTCACCTGCAAGTAAGGAAAATGCTATTCATGGAATAAAAACAAACAAACAAAAAAAAAACATTCATGGGAGATATGAAAAAAAAATACATTCATAGGAGAAATGGAAAAAAAAATACACTAGAAGTTCTATCACCTAACACAACGAGAAATAAAACGGCACCACAATTTATTCTAAACTTAATCCTCTCCTATTATTCCTCCAAGTTACTTATCCAGTCTACAGAAGAAAAGCCTCATGCTTATTATGAGCTAGTAGTGATTAAAAGGAACTAAATGCTAGCAAGTAATTCCAAACTTCAAGCCTTCATGCATCAACTTCACAATTGTTCCTTTATCTGTGTGCTTCCTGTAATATTTAACTTTTTAGAGTTTTGGCTTTAAATTCATTCCCTCCTTTTTAAAAAAGCAATCTAGCTTTATCTAAGCAATAATATTTGTAAAAACAGGGTTGGTGTGCTAATTAATTTTTTCAAATACTTATTGAGATAAAAATTTTAAATATTAATTTTTTTTAAAGTTTAATTCATGTACCAGTGATGCAAGATCAACCCTACAGAAGATATTGTTCAACCCTGAAAGCCATTTCATCTAAATGGCACCAATAGAAAGAGAATTCTGCAGTAATTAGAATAAAATTCCATACAAAACCTCACTACTCTTGAACTGTGTACATATATTCCTTCTGTGTATAAAAAAAGTTATTCAAGAATGAACAAATCCAATAATTCAAAGGGCTTAGAAATACTTTCTTATGTAGGAATAGCCAAATAGTCTATCTTTTTCATGCCTT
>NW_011888849.1:6463423-6465575 GCF_000151845.1 Pteropus vampyrus | reverse complement strand
AGAAGTTCTCATAACTGCTGAGTGTGAAAACAAGCAGAGATTGTAGCTGTGTGAGACAAAGGGCTGCTGGAATCCCTGGCCTTCCTCTTAAAGGGCCCTAACATAGACTTAACTCAGGCTCACCTGCTCCAGGACAGAGGCAGGAGCTCAAAAGTTACCAGAAACATATAGGGAAGAACTAAGCTATCTGGCTTCAGGGCAAGGGCTGGAGGGGTAGCTTTCTCCTAGACAGAAGTGTTGGCAGAAGCCACTGTTCCACTGTTGAACCCTCCTCTTACCCTATGTGCAGATGCAGGCAGATGCCATATCTGAGTCTCCCTCAGCCTGACTAATAATATTCACTTCACTCTGGTGATTCCCTAAGACCCCACCCCACACAACTTGCAGGCATAACCAAGCCACTTCCAGTGGCTTTTCCATAAAAACAGCCTGTCTTGGTTCATGTTGCAGACTTTTCTAAGATCTCTTAAAGTTCACAAACACCAAACAAGGAACATATGCTTTCAGTGTGCCTAGTATCACTTACTAAATGGCCCCATGCCCAGACCTAGTGACAGCTGGCTTTGGTTCACAAATAGCCTCTGTCAGGTACCTCCAATCTTAGCACAAGTGGCATCCATCTGAAAAACACGCTGTAGTTTATACCAAGTGGCCCCAGGAAGGGCACAGGCAGTGGGTGATCTTGGTCTGCAACAGAGCCCCTCCAAAGAGGCCCCAGAACCAACACACCAGGTGGCCAGCTTCAGACCACACCAGAGCACCACTCAACCACTTCCACAAATGACACACCCAAAGAGTAGACTAATTAGGCATCAGAGCTCCAGTCAAATAAATTCTGTTTCTAGTGTCAAACTCTGCACACCAGCTTCTCCACTGTAACCACAGCCAGTCCTCACAACCAATCAGCCTGAGGATCAATCCCTACAACTGATGTGCCAACAGCAACCAAGGCTCAACAACAAGAGGACAACACACATAACCCACACAAGGGAAACATCTGGAGCACCCAGTTCAGGTGACTAGGGAGACTGCACTACTGGGCCTCACAGGACATCTACTACATAGGCCATTCTACTAAGACAGCAAGACATAGCAGCTCACTTAAAAATTAGAAACAAACACAGGGAGTCAGTCAAAATGGGGAGACAAAGAAACATGTCTCAAATGAAAGAACAAAACAAAGCTCCAGAAGAAGAACTAAACAAAACGGAGACAAGCAAACTATCACATGCAGACTTCAAAACGCTGGTTACAAGAATACTCAACGATCTCAGTAAGAACTTCAAAAGAGAGAGAAAACAAAGATGTAGAGAACAAAAAAGAACCAGTCATAAATGAAGAATACAATAAATGAAATAATGAATACATTAGAGGGACTCAATAGTAGATCAAATGAAGTAGAGAATCAAATCAGTGATATGGAAGATAAGGTAGCAGAATCAATCAGAACAGCAATGAGAAAAAATAATCTTAAAAAATGATGATAGTTTAAGGGCCTTTGGGACGATATAAAGTGTAACAACATTTGTATTATAGAGGTACCAGCAGAAGAGAGAGCGCAAGGGATTCAGAATCTATTTGAAAAAAATATTCACAAAAACTTCCCTCACCTGGCAAAGGAAATAGACATACAAACTCAGGAAGCACAGAGAGTCTCAAACAAGATAGACTCAAACAGCCCCACACCAAGACACATCACAATTAAAATGCCAAAAGTTAAAGAAAAAGAGAAACTTAAAAGCAGCAAGAAAGCAGCAGTTAGTTACCTACAAGGGAGCTCCCATAAGACTGTCAGCTGATTTCTCAACAAAAACTTTCCAGGCCAGAAGCGATTGCTACAAAATATTCAAAGTACTAAAAAGCAAGGACCTACAATCCAGATTACTCCACCCACCAAAGCTATCATTTAGAATGGAAGGAGAGATAAAAGAGTTTACCAGACAGAAAAAGCTAACAAAGTTTATTACCACCAAACTAGTAGTACGAGAAATGTTAGAGGGACTTCTTTAAGAAAAGATTAAAAATATGAATAATAAAATGGCAATAACCACATATCAATAATTACTTTAAATACGAATGTATTAAATGCTCCAATCAAAAAATAGGGTTGCTGAATGGATAAGAAAACAAGACCTTAACATATGTTGCCTAT
>NW_011888849.1:6454733-6462063 GCF_000151845.1 Pteropus vampyrus | reverse complement strand
CCAATAAAGTGTTATTGATGTGAAATGTGAATTTGCTTAAGCTTATTCACTGTGTCATATACCATCTTTAAAGCAAAATTAGAAGTGATTATACATTTACAAATGATTTCCAAATATGGACTGGGTGATTCACTTAAGAAAATTAAGAATAAGAGAATCAAAAGTTTACTACATACTCAATGGCCCCTATTTCCACCTAATCAACTTCCTTTAAAGTATTAGGGCCATCTCGAAGCCACTCCCCTCATTTTATACTTTCTTTTCCACTCTGTGGCTACCGTGAGATTTGTTTTAAATGGATTCCATTTGTACAGAAAGTAGGTAGGTCTATGTGTGGTTATTTTGGTGGTGAGGGGAGGGATACAAAGTAAAACAGGGAAAACGTCAAGTAGGCTGAATATATACAGCATGCTTTTGCCAGAAGCTTATACCAAGACCGGGAGAGATCATGGTTGGAGTTTTCTATATAATTATAATTTGCTATTAACTTTAGGAGTGCATTTTGATGAATTTACTTCAGGTCAGCACTGCTTAACTTCTATTTCTTTAAAGAAATATGACATTCATTAGCATTTATTTATGACTTTTAACACTTCATTTTCAAATGTTAGATTTCAAATCAATCTTTTAAGAGTAGTTGAAAGACATTTTCAGAACATCCTAGTACAATTCTAGACTTTTTCCATTATTTTCCTTGATGAAACTCAATAGCAACTAGAAGTTACTAGAGCTGTTATTTGGGGGCACTAATGATATTCCAAAATGAGGTTAATCTATATATTCTACATCTGCTCTTTTTATTCATATTTGCTTTTTTAAAAAATGTGATACTATATTGGTTTTACTTTTACTATGTACTTATCTCCATGAAAGAAAAGAAACATTTAAATCATTTTTATTTAGATTTTGCTAAATTGTTAAAGTTGTTTGCATGAGAAATGTTGAAACAGTTGGCTCAGATAAGGTTTATTTATAGTTTCATTTAGCTCTTTTATCACTTCTGCCATTAGCATATATAACTCAAAGCTCTACAGAGTAACTCGAATGTACTTTTTTATTCTAATTTACTTACCATATGCTCATTTATAATCTGGAATGGCTGACTCATAAGTCTTAAATCTTGCCACTTTGATCAACAATCAACCTACCTCCCACTTTTTGGCATTGCAATTCACATACCACCTTTCATCTATCTTTTATAAGAATCAGTAGGTCCTATAAATAAAAGAAGAAATTGAGTTTACAAGGAGGCCCAGAATCTCCCGTCATCTTTATAGGTTTTTCACTAACCTGTGTTTTGTGTTGTAAGAACTTTCACAATAAGGCAAATCAGCTTAGAGATTTATTACTGGAAGGCTGAAATAGAATGGCTAGCAATAACCTAATTATAAACACTTTGTGCTTAGTTCCAACAATGTCAATTGGAATGCTGGGGACGACATCATTGGCCATTAAAGGAAGACAAGTGTTATATCAAAAGTCCCATCCAAACAAGACTTCGCATCACTTTCTTCCTATAATCTGTTGACTATACTTTCTTGATTTGTATGTTTAAGATCACAACCTTTACATTATGTATTCTCTCATAAGAGTTTTTGATGTTGCTAGATTCCACCAAATCCAACATTGTGTGGTTGGGCTCTCTTGTTACCAGCATAAAATACCATGTATTTTCTGTAGGAGATGAGGATCATTTATGGGTATGTTTTCCTTCTTTATTATTTTTAGATATAATTGACCTATTGCACTGTATAAGTTTAAAATGTAGAGCATGACTTCACTTTCATGTATTGCTAAATGATTACCACAATAAATTTAGTTAATATCTCATATAAATACAAAAGAAATGATTTTTTTTTCCTTGTGATGAGAATTTTTAGAACCTCTCTGCTTTCTTCATAGATTAGGGATATTATTGAATCAGACTTGCCTTATAAGGTCGTTTTAGATTGGGAGTGATGTCATTGGTGGAAGAAAGTAGAAATTGATGAGATTGCTATGAGCTAACTAAAGAGAAAAGCCATCCAATTGCCAGGAATATCTATATTCTTAGATATCCCCCTTAAACCTGTACTTCTTGTTGGTCATTTATATATGTTTTCCTTAAGTCAATATAAGAAGGAAAATGATAACCTGTGAGATATGATTGTTTTTAATTAAAAAAACTGCAGTGTGTCAGCACCTTATCAATTTTCTGTTTAAGATTGCTTTCAAATCCAAATGGATCTAGACTCTCTGAATCTAAACTCTCACTCCATAGATGTGTTAATCTTGTTGACTGAAAATCACTCTATGGCCACTGAATAAAAGCCTGTGAAAACAAGCTCTGTTTTAGTATTATGTACTCCTTCCAAAGTTTGCTTAACCCAATTGTAGTTGGGTATGTATTTTTCTTATTTCTTTCTCATCATACATACATATTTGTAGTAGGATTATTTTTTTTCCTAAACTATTTGTGTTATAGTTTCTTTAACCATCAGGTTCTTATAATACTTTATTAGGACCAAGTTTCCCACTCAGAGTCATTTTTCTTTGATATCATCATAACAATAATTCCTACAGGAAGCACAAAAGAACTAGTTATACAAATGGAATAAAACTGAATCTGAGGTGTAAGAGGCTAGTTGAGATTGAAGCTACATGAGTGAAGACTTTTGTTTCCTCTCTAATCAGGCAAATCTGATTTCCCTTCTGGTCATGACTGCTATAAACACACTTGACACAATTTTTCATTAAATTACAACAGATTACAATGTATATTGAATATAAAATGAAATCATAGTTATTGTTGGTAATGAGAGAATCAAAAATACAAATGAAGTATCCAGAACTTTAAATCTCACTTATGGGTGGGTGGGAGAAGGAAAAAGAGATGGGGAGAGAGGGAGAGAGAGAAATGGGGATTAATATGCTCATTAGGATACCTGAACTTCACTTATTTCTTTGGTTTCTAACTCTGAGGTCATAGGGCATAAAACATACCCACAAAGGAAACATATATTAGGAAACAGACTAAAATTTAAGCATTTTGGACACAGAGAATCATCTGAACCATCAGAATGAAAGTCTGAAATGAGAAACTTACACAACAGCTCTTCTGTCCTTGAAGGTATTTAAAGAGTAGAGAACGTACAAATCTATTGCAAATGGGTCGATCATTTATCTGACATGAATAGGATTCTGGAAGGATTTCACAAGCATCATAATTCTATAATCTTTATACATGTTATATTTTGAAATCCTAGCACTTTAAAATATACAGAAAGTACTAGATAATTATCTGTGGACTAATTTCAATTTCTAGTGATGAAGAAAGCTAAAGACCAGGCAGAGGAGATATGCACACAGAAGAACAGTAAATAGACTAATCATTCCCTGAATAAGTGAGAGTTGAACAGATAATTTGTCTTAAGTTTATTAAGCTTAATTCTAGCAATGTATAATGTATTCTTGCTCTATTATTTCTTTACTATGTGAGCACCTTCAGTTAGCCTAAATAATTGGCTATTTCTGTATTTCCTTAGATACAGGCAAATGACAAGAGTATAACTATCACTGTCAGACTTGTGGGTACTCATTATATCAGTTCGTTTTTGCTATGTTTTAATATTAAGCTTGGAAGAGTTAATGATGTAATGCAATGGTTCTCAACCGGGGGCAATTTTAACTCCAAAGGATATTTGGCCATGTCTGGAGATATTTTTGGTTGTCACAACTAGAAGGTTCTACGGCACCTAAAAGATAAAGGCCAGGAATATTGCTAAACACCCTACAAAGAACAGGACAGCCCCACAACAAAGCATTATTCATCTCAAAATGTGAGTAATGCCAAAGTTGAGAAATTTTCTAAATCTATGTACATACAAAATACTGAATATTTGAAGGGAAAATTTTGCTTTCCACTACGTTATTTCAACCTCCACCAGATGTAAATTGCAAGCTAAGAAAAGGTTAAGAGCAGTTTGCCATCCTTAAGTAAACCATGTTGTCGTTGGATTGAATAAAACCACAAAGCTACTTTACTAAATAATTTTCTCTAGATGTCACCTGAAATAGAAGCAATTACAGAAATTTTTGAAGCAAGACTTATAAGAATACCCTAACGATGTTAGAATGGCAGCCTTTTTTCCAGACATACTTGAGAATATTAAGTCCCGGCTCTACCACTGACTGGGTGCAGGATCCTGTGTTATTTAACTCTCTATGCCTTGATTACCTCACTACAGACTTGTGATACCAGTAAGTTATTTAATAGATTTATGATAATTAGATAATAGTTGTAATGTAGGGAGAAGGCAATAGAATTAAAAATGTTAATTGAGCCACATTCAGAGACTGCAATGTGCTGATCAGCCCTGCAGCCAGGCCAGGAGGACACCCTCAGAACAAAGGAAGATTTCTGCTGGATTACTAACAACCCATTCCCCACACCTGTGAAGAGGAAACAGGAACCAAGAGTCATTCTCTATGGCTAAAACCATGGAGAACCTATGAATTAAAGGCTGGGAACTGCCAGCAGGCCTTTCTTCATATTTTTATCTTTTCTCAATATATACTCTTCCCCTTCCGCACTGTATGTCTATATCAAAGGAAATGGGAACTAAAGAATGACATAAATTGAATTCTCTGAATACTCAGGGTCTCTCTCTCAGTGCCTTTACTCTGTCTTTCTCTTACTGTCCCACTCACTCTCTGCCTCTGAGACCATGCTTTGTCCGTGGAGTGTTACCCCTTTTCTAATAAACTCTCCTTTGACTCCAACTTTGGCATGTGCATTGAATTCTTTCTACAGTCTCCGCCAAAGGACCCTCTTCTCTCGGTGTTGGGCTTGGTCTCCCCCCATCAACTCGAAGAAATTTGCCCTGTCCTGCTGCATCACTTGTGGCAAGACAAAGAATATGTAGGTTAAAAACAATTCTTAAATTTTTTTGTTTTCTTTTAGAAAAATATTTTGATAAGCAGTTTTAAGGAGGGAGAGGGAAGTTTTAAAATCTTGGTTCATAAAATTTAGGAGTGGAAAAGAGAAGAGTGGTAAATGAGCAAGGGGAGCGAAGGAAGAAAGGAGTGACCAAGAAGCTAGAGATTACAGAGAAAGTGGTCAGTAGGAAAGCCTCATGTTAAAGAGGCTAGAGTACTTTTAGTAAAAGAGATATCTAATGTATGATATTCAGTTATGGGTTGCCAGAACTAATGTCCCATCTTTCTCTCTAAATTAGTCTGCTTCACACTAATTTCTTAGGTGAAGGATCTGAGAAAAGATAAAAGCTCGAGGATGATTTATTGCTTGGATATATCGAAGGAGAGATAGGGAAGAATGAGTGATAATGGGGTGTGTTGAATAGCATGAGATCTTGAAGTAATTATGCAATTACCAGAAACTAAGAACTCAGTAATTTGTACAGTAATTTCACAGCATGTCAAGTGGGTACTTAATCCAATTTCACTAGGGTTAGACAGCTTAGAAAAGTATTCACTGTCAACAGACATGTTGCTTCAATCAGAGACTATCTTTTTTGTCCAAATCCATGACACCTTTGTTCAGTTTCACAATGGCTCTTATCAGGAAGAAAAAGTTTTGAAATTAGAAGCTCTAAACTGATATTCTGGTTCACACTGCTTTTGACATAATGGAACTTTTGGCATTCAGTTTCTGCATCCATGCAATGGGGATAATACAAAACTCATATACAAATATTCGCAGCATTTATATGTGACATTTATGTGAAAGAGTTTGGTGTATGATGGAGTTCTTTACAATACTCGTATACACTAAACTAACTGAAGGGGCAATGATTTAATTCCTACAGTGTCTGGTTGTAAATAGGCGGTTTGTAAATACTCATTGGTTGATAATTGAAATGTTAGTGAAAATGATCATTACTGTGATTATGTCTGTGGGAAAGCCTTAGGATTTTAATTATATTGCCTATGTAGTCCAGAAAAACAATAATTGAAAGTATTAACTTCTCGCTCCACTTATTAAAAGTATTTTTGTACTCTTATAGTATAATACATATTTCATAATCAGAATTTTTATTTGACAACTTAAACTATCTGCACTTGAGGTGACAAAGATATTTTTCCTTTTGCAAGTGGCTAGGATTCTCCAGAGTACATAGCAAGCACTGATCTGCATTCACATTTTCAAAAAGAAGCAGAGGGAAAAAAAACAAAGACAAAAACAAAGGATAACCACAATACCTTGCAAAATATCCTGAACAGCTATAAAAAGAAAAAGAATTCTTTCGAACTCTCTCGAAATAGTTTTGTACCAATGGCCTGGGGCAGGTTGGGAAAGGATTTTCATTTGAAAATTATCCTCATACAGAGAAAATGACCTTTGTTTGCCTGTACCACTGAAAATGTATTCTGATTTTACCTTATTTAACAAGATAGGCTGAGAGTAGAAAAAACCCTGCCAAACACCTAAGATGGCAGTCAGGGGAAAATGGCAGGATGAAATAATACATAAAGACAGCTTCATCAATTTATAACTGGATAAACAAAATGTAGAATATTATTCAGCTATAATAAGGAATGAAGTACTGATACATGCTATAATATTAATGAAACTTGAAATAATGCTAAGTGAAAGAAGCTAGTCACAAGGACAACATATTATATGATTCTATTTTTATGCAACATCCAGAATAGGCAAATCTATAGAGATAGAAAGAAGATTAGTGGTTAACTAGAACTGGAAGAAATGAGGGGACTTGGGTGTGATGGCTTAGGGATACAGGTTTGCTTTTGAGTAATGAAAATATAAATTTGACTATGGTGATAGATGCACTTTGTGAATAAAAGCCATTGAACTGAACACCTTAAGTGGTTACATTGTATGGAATGTAAATTATATCTCTGAGAAATAGAGTGAAGAAATAAAGTCACTATAGTCAGGCTGCTAAATTACTATAATCAAGTAGATTGAGGCTTGAGAAAATAATTCTTGTCCTAACTAGCTTGGGAAGTTAAACTGCTGAACTTTCCAGTCCTGTCAATGCCTCGATATGTATTAGTTCATTGTGTGTCAAGACTTGGTCATACACCAGACCTCCAGATAACCCTTGAAGGACTCACATATCCAGACAACCTGACATCTATTACCTAGACCACTGGATGTGACCAGACCCACTGGCATCTGACTGACAACCACCTCGGACCAACTCTAGGGCTAATAATGAACAACTAATTACTCTCAAGAATGCGTTTTATTAAAAACTTTTAACTTCTCTTTCTTCTTCAGAATATTCCTGGGGTTTTGCCTAGTTATATTTCAGATTTACAAACCCTAAGACCTTTGAATAAATATCATTTATTTCTAGCCCAA
>NW_011888849.1:6441976-6453894 GCF_000151845.1 Pteropus vampyrus | reverse complement strand
ACTATAAATATACATGTACAGTAAGTCACAAATTTAAAAATTTTTGTTAAATTTTTTTACCATGAATCTATTATTTTTTTTAAATACAGCTGACATACATTACATTAATTTTAGGTATACAGCATAGTGGTTAGAAATTTATACAACTTACAAAGTGATCTCCCTAATAAGTCTAGTACCCACCTGCCACCATACTTAGTTATTACAATATTATTGACTGTATTTCCTAAGCTGTACTTTACATCCCCGTGACTATTGGGTAACTGCCAATTTCTACTTCTTAATTCCCTCACCTTCTTCACCCAGCCCCTCCAACTTCCCTCCCATCTGACAACCACCATTTTATTCTCTGTATCTATGAGTCTGTTTGTTTTATTTTGTTCTTAGTTGCTACATATAAATAAAATCATATGGTATTTGTCTTTCTCTGACTTACTTCACTTAGCATAATACCCTCTAGGTCTATCCATGTTGCTGAAAATGCTAAGATTTCAGTCTTTTTTATGGCTGAGTAATATTTTATTGTATATATGTACCACATCTCTTTTATCTAATCATCTATTGATGGGCATTTAGGTTGCTTCTTGGCTATTGTAGGTAATGCAACTATGAACATAGGATGCATATTTTTCCAAATTAGTGTTTTGGATTCCGTGGGATAAATACCCAGGAGTGGAATTACAGAATCATAAGGTAATGCTATTTTTAATTTTTTGAGGAAACTCCATATTGTTTTTTATAGTGGCTGTATGGATTTGCAATCCCACCAACAGTGCATGAGAATTCCCTTTTCTTCACATCCTCGCAAACACTCGTTTGTTGATTTATTGATGATAGCCATTCTGGCAGGTGTGAGGTGATTATTTGTCTTATCTGATAATCTAAAGTAGTCAATTTTATGCACTTAAAAAATTCTAAAATGAGTTTTCTAGACATCAGACTTCCACAGGATTCCCTGGAACAACAACAAAAAGATTAAGAACGTTTGGCTAATTAAACAAGCTTCTAGATTCCTCATAGATTCTTACCATGGTATTAATAACTATTATTGATGACCCAGAATTTGTCTGAGAAGAAGACAAAACTGATTTAAAATCAAGAAAGTTATCCTAGATGATTGGAGTACTTGTTAGAGGTCCAATATCATAGATTCCACCTCATTTTGTGCCAACTAATGCCAATTGGCTCCATGGCCATGTGGTCTGCCTCTCATCCTAGAGAGTTATTTTATTAATATATCTTTGGTCATAGGAGGGACAGGGGGAGTGTTGGTTCTAACATCACGAATTCAGTAACAAAAAGGAAAACAGTAGATATACTGCTTAAAGTATATGAAAACTATAAAAATATAAAGTTTACCTTGTCTATTAAAAAACACTTGTCTCACATTTATATTAAGCACCCTTCAACTCTGTTATTGAGGAACTTTTATAAAGACTCGATACATTAAAATATTTAAAAGGATGTGACGTTCTACCTAGTCTTCAGCTGCAACAAATTGAGACTAATTTTCATAGAAAAATATTATTCTTAATGACAGTACTGTCCATGAATAATTTGTTTCTACCTAAAAATATCCTAAATCATTTATGTTTTGAATTCAAGCACTTCTAAATGACATTACAGTCCATATTTTATTTTTGATTTTTCCAGATTTTAGTTCATCCACTGACTCACATCAGGACCAAATTTTCATTTGACTAACTAGTTTCCTTTTTTTTTCTTATAAACTCTCTTCCACCATACTCATACTTTAGAGCATAGGAATTTTTATTTCTGTCTCAAGACAGGGTAATAATTATCAACAGATTCAAGAAAAAATATATTTTACATTTTGAAGATTATGAAATAGATATTAAGCTAATGTGCTTCTGTCTAATAGACAGTTTTTACATAAAAATTGAGATATAAAATATAACTAGGTATTATAAGAAAACTGTTGTCTTACATATTAGGATTGAAAATATATATATAGATGACTTTTCATGCAGCGTGGTTTTAAATTATACTTCAACACTAACACACTAATACATACACACACACACACACACACACACACACTGCAGCTTCACAGAGAAAAACAATATTAAAGTTCATTAGCCCTTGGCTTTTGTTTTTAATTTTTGCCTAATAGACTTTGAAGTTCTTAGTCTCTATTGAGCAAATCTAAAGTCATGAAAGATGGCATGAGGCCAGTCGACATCTCCAGGATTATAAAGTAAGAATAAAATCAAAGTTCTGCAGTGAGACCAAGACAAAAGAACTCACATAAGTCTCACATTTCCCACATATTTTATTCATTACAAAGCACAGTAAAATCGGAAGACCTTTCCTGCGCTAACGCCACTTTGTAGAAATGAGAAAACCCTAAAGGCTATTTAACTATTTTGGAAAGTATGAAAGTTTGACCATAACTAAAATCCAATTGCTACAATGAGCAGGTTTTTGGTGAGTGGGAAGCTTTAAAAAGTCCTAGAAAATATTGTCCCAAATAAAAAAAATGCATCATAGCTATTTATATTAAAGAAAGTAGCTTAATTATCCATTAACAAACATTTGTATTTTCTTTAAAAATATCATTGATATTTGGTAGCAACAGACCTGAGTTTTTGTTGTTGCTACCGTTCATTAGCTGTGAAAAAAAATATAACATGCTGGCACACAATAAATCAATTTGATAAATGAATAAGGATTAGTTTCTCCAGCTCCACAGGTAGTAATTGCAGTCATAATTTTAAGAATGAACCGGGTTGAATTTCAGAAGTAATAGTTTCCCCTTTATGTGTGTTTTATGACCATATTAAAATGAATTTTCAAAAGCAGAGACAGATGAAAAACCTCCAGAGAAGATCCACACCTGCAGTGAGATAGATATATTTATTTAGAGGCACCGACCACAGAAAAACAGAAATCCCTACCTAATGAGAAAATGCGAACGTCGATCTGATGAAAAATTCCATGTTTTCGAAGGGCAAGAAACACTTTTTAGTCCCCGTCTGTGCCCAGTGTAGCTGTGTGATATCCTCACTCTTGTTGATAGTTTTCCATGCAACTATGTGCAGAGCTTGAATGGTTTAGCTGTGTTGGTCAACTGAATATTCAGAGTCATTGGGAAAGCAGCAGGGTGAGGAGCAATATCCATTAGTATCAGGTCCATAACTCCATATCTACTCTCTAAATCTCAAAGTCATTTTCTCATTTGGCTTCAAAACCTGACTTGAACTAATGTGAGGCTATTTATAGGCTTTATTTGACCTAAATGACCACTGATCTATTTTGCCACAGAAATGTTCATGTGTTTGGTTATAGGTGCTGCCCTAGACCCAATCAGGCATAGTACATGCACTACATTTCTAAAGTCTGAAAAATTATGGATTCTGAAACATCTGGCTCCAAGGGTTCTGAAGAAGGGCTTACACATCTATCCTATTTTATTGTACTTTTGTCAAGGCTTCTGCTTTTATTCTGAGTGGGTCCTTATGTGACTGTCACCTAGGGAAAAAAGTTTGCCTCTCAAATGAGAAACCACTGCTGATTACCAGGGAGTATGTATGTAATATATTTAGTCTCTTGAATTTTATTATGAGATTTTCAAGATGGACCTAAGAAAATGTCTATGTTGAGGGGGTCATCCTTCTCAAAGTTTAGGCCCAGATGGAAAAAATATGTTAAACTAAATAAAAGAGCAGAACCTGGAAGAAGAAAATGAAGATCTCATGGATGAGGACAGCTGTTTTCTATTGATTGTGGCAAGTTTCCTTTACACAGTCTGGTTCACGGGAAAGATGTAAACTTTACCCTCTTATATCTCAAAACAGTTTGTAGAAACATTAAAGTGTTCTGTGGAAACTAATGCATTTTTAAAATTGATGAAAACAGGTAAGAACTTGTTCCAAAAAAGATTTGGAATGCAATATAATAAAAACCATCTATAAAGAAATAGCTAAGAACTAAGATATAAAGAAAGGAGGAAGGAGAAATAGACCAAGAATTCCTAGGTGAGGAAAGCCAGGATGCTGAAGAATAAGCTTTACTCCAAGCTTCTTAGGAATGAGGAAAATTAGACAAACATGTTACCTCCCTCTCCTTTTATGTATCTAGAGTAGGAGGGACTCTTTTGGAAAAAAAAATCTGGCTTCTGGAAATAAGAAAAATCAGCATGAGCATCATTGGACAAGAAACTGGCATCTTCTACAGCAGATTTACCCATACAGAGAATTATTAACCATGTGAATATTCTGTCACAAATTACTAAATATCCACTTTTACTGAACTACTTAAATGAGAAAAAAATTGAAAGATACCACTCAATTGAAAGAAAATCCAGGATATTTAAATCAATGAACTTTTACCACTGAACTCTTAAGGGCAGGGGAAATCTTTCAAATGTATACCCGAACTTCAATGCCCAGCACAGAAATGATACATTTGCTGTTTAAATGCTTGGGCAGAGTTTATGCATTTAATGTGAAAATTTTGGAGAGACCAGCAACCTTTTCTTAAGGGCATGTTTTAGTGTTTAAGAAGAGCTGCAAGGCTATTTTTAACTGAATTATTCAGTTAGCATGGCAGACAGTTACAGACAGTGGAGAATTATGTGTCCAGCCACACAAGACATTTTAAGACCTATGAGTCTTCCCCTAACATAATGTTATAAAATGTCCTTTTGCTAAAAATACTGAAATCAAGTAATTATCTACTTTTGAATTTTAATGAATAGGCCATCTGTTCAAATTGAAAAAATGAAATTTTTCTTCAAATTAACTACTTGATGAGATGTCCCTTGTGACTAAATCTGTTTCACTGTTTTTTATATTTAACCTAAAGGTAACACATAGCATATCATATCAAGTTTTATAAACTAGAATATGGAAAATTGTTTTTCCTGATCATATAATAATCATAGTATCTGTTCCTTTGACAGGCTCTCTTTATAATTATCAAAGGCTACTTTTTATTACCGTTATGTTCACTCCATTAAAATGAATCACTAGGAAGAAAAATGTCCATTTTTACCTGTGTTGATTACGATGAAGCTTTAATTCTAGACATACTGTTTTTTAGATTATCACTATAATAGTGAACAATTGTTTCTAATCACCTTCTTTCTCAAGAACATTTTATTTTTCTCTGTGTTGTGCTCTCCAATGTGTAGCCATTTGCCATGTGGGGCTATTTAAATATAAATAAATTAAAAATAAAATTTAAAATTTATTTCCTCAGTTATACTAGCCACTCATCAAACATGACATGTGGCTACTATAGTGAACAGTATGGAACATTTATATCATTTCAGAAAGTTATATTGGACAGCACAGCAACATCCATTTTATTCTGTTAATAACAAGACACCAGGCCCAAAATGAAGTCACTTAAGCTAAGCCCCGCGTCACCAAACTGAGAGTTTCAGCTCTCACAGAAATGGAATCTTAAACCAGTCAGTCTTGAATCACCTGATTTACACAAGCAGGGTAATCTGCCTAACAAACCCACCATCCCCTAAAAAAAACTTTAGAATAACTAACCCACTTTTTTTGCCTAGTATAACTTCCTTGTTCTCACCCTTTTTGCCTATAAAAGTCTTTTATTTTGTACAGCTCCTTGGAGCTCATTTCTGCCTGCTGGATTGGATGCTGCCCTATTTAAATAATTTTTTTTTTTTTTTTTTTTTCCTAAAAAAAAAATGTTAAAAAGTTTTAAGAGTTTATCTTTCGACGTCTCTTATCCATCATCCCTCTGAGGAATCATTACTTCTTTCATCAATGAAGACCAACTTTTCACTTACCATCTCAGTCATGTTTATTTCCTTTTAAAATCATTCTCAAGATCCCCCCACACCCAACACACACATTTGATTCTTGAAAGTATCACTTTTCTACAATTAGTTGATGTACTCTTTTAAAGTCCTTAAGGGAACAAAAGTTTATGTATTGTTTTCTGAAACAAAATTAGTGGCACATTATAAATAAGTCATAGTGGCAGTATGTCTGTGGCAGAAAATATACTCGTTCATACCAGCAGCTGAAGTTTTCAGTAAATATGAAAATTCTATTACAACCTGAAATTATATCTAAGTTATCGAATTAGTATGCATGATATTACAGTTATGGAAAGTCTCCAAGATGCTGCCTTTTTGAAATGAGCTTGTTTTGTCATCTCTTATTATCCACAGATAAAGGCAGGATCTCTACATATTATAATTAAGTTGAACTAGGACTGAACCATCTCATTTAAACATATTTAATAGCAGATTTAACTTTGTATACATCTGTCATGTGGGATTTCACCTACAAGATGGAAGTGATTAGGGAAGTTACAGAATTTATTATTATTTTTAAGTCTGAGCTTTGCCTTTGACTGAGGCTCCCATTTCACTCTCCACTACCCTACCTCCAACACACATAAACACCCCACCGCAGCCTGCTTAAGATGATGAGGTTCATTTTTCTGTCTGTCTTTTCTTTTCAGAATCCTCCAAGACTCTCACCATTTTCCAGACCTTACCCATTTCAAAGCAATTTCGCATACTAGATATTTCTAGTTACAATATGCAACTGGTGTACTTAAAATTTCTCCCTATTTCCGTTACCTTATTTCTCCCTGTACACTTTTTTCCTCCTCTGCTCATGGTTCTTTATATAACAAAACATCTCCCCCCACCACAAAAAAAGGCACTTTATCTCCTCTTTAAAAAAGTCCTTTTCTAGCAGCTAATTAGCACACAAAGTCTATTTTTGGATCACATTGGAGTCACTTCTTTGCAAGAGGTGGATATATTTTAAATTTAATATAATATATAATTTTATTAATTTACAGATTGCTTTATTGCTGATTTAATACTTTAAATTGTTTTAAAATGTACAACAGTACATTTTAAATACTAAATTGCTAAGTGTTCTTTTCTAGTGCACTACATATAAATTTTTAAGTTTAGATGCCTATTTCCCAGCTCAGGTCAAGTAAACCATGCTCTCTAGAGGGGGATGACTTCTGCAGTTTTCTACACTCCTCAGGCCATTTCCACCTGCTGACAGTTTGGGCTTGAGAACCACTGTTATTCATGCAATATATGATAAAACAAAGTAACTTCATAAACAAAACAACAAAGTCCACGTTTGTGTGGTGGGGGTAGATGCACAAGGGAGGGCTTCCATTTTGAAGAGAAAACAAGTTAACTTTTAGGAAACTATCTGTATCAGAGAACCATGACAGAGTCATGGGATCTATTTGAGTTGGTATAGTTTACCTAGAGAAAAAAGCAATAGGAAAAATTTACAGACAATAAAGACAAATCCACGTAATTATTAGCAAATGTCTTTAGTGAATCATTTTCTTTAAAAATGAAGACATTAAGGCTGCGGTTGGCAAACTTTTTCTATAAAGGAACAGACTGTAAATATTTTAAGCTTTGCAGGTCATATGGTTTCTGCTATAGCTGTTCAATTTTCCCCTCATGGTATGAAAGCAGCCCTAGATAACATGTAAGTTCATGAGCATGGCTGTTTTCTAGTAAAACTTGGTTTACTAGAAAAGATGCAGAGGGATGGATTTGGTCTTCAGGCTGTACTTTGCCAGCTCCAGCATTAGGGAATATGATAGAACCTTTCTTTAAAACTATTATAACAAATTGCATTTTCCAAAGATCGCATAACAGTTATCTCCCATCACAATGATCTTCTACAATGTGCCCTTAGCATTTTCCCCATCCAGAGGTGGTTTCTATTTTTCAATCTCCTTAAGTCTAGTCAGGCTCTGTAACTGCTTTGGCCAATGTAACATGGTGGAGATACTACTGGTCTGGCAGCTTCTGCTTCCTGTTTCTTGGAATGAATGCTCCCCTTGGAACCCAGCCACCATTCTATGAGATACTCGTTACAGAGGGCTGATGTTTAGGCACTCCATTAGAACTCCAGCTAGCAGTCAGCATTTATTGCCAACCATATAATTAAGTTATCCTGACATACAGTTTGGTCAAGTATCCAGATAACTATCCCAGCTGCCATCTGATTAGTCACATGTGGGATCCCACACAAGAAACACCTGCAGAACCCAGCAACTCACAGAACCATGAGATAAATTGTGTTAAACCACTAAGTGGTTTGGCATGCCATGGTATAAGCAGAACATTTTGTTGCTGTTGTTGAAGGACTGTTGACACTTTTTCTGCTAATATAAATGCTTTTATTTGGGTAGAAGTTTATCAATAAACAAAGGCAGACGTTTTTTCACCACCACACCTTCTGCCATTAAAGGAATGTATTTCTTAAATTCATGGATAATCCTCACTTATTTTAAGCTTTATGTTTAGGTCACCTATAAGTACAATGGCTACATTAAGTAAATCCCATTTAACAAATTTATCCTAAGATTAAAAGTTCCTCTTACTTATATTAATCCTCATAGACAGATTTAGTCATATTTGTATTGTGCAGGAAAAGATGTTCTAAAAAAAAAAAAAAACTTTGTTGTAGCCATAACTTCAGCTGTCACAAATGAGGAAGAGAGGTAGGGTGGAGTTATTAAATATTACTGTAGCAATGTGATTCTAAAATAGAATTGCTATCAGAAATCAGCTGTGTGGTTAAATTGGGTTAAGCCCAAATAGAACTCATTTTTCTTTAAAACATTTAGAGCAAAATTTTTAGTAACTTATTACTAAAAATATAGTGTTTCAGAGTTGACAGAGACATAGCACTTAAATAAGAGTTGTTTCAAAAACATTTTCAGCGCAAAGCTTGATTTAGAGTAGATTCTCTAATTTTGAATAGTCGATTAGCTCACTGTCCATTCACGCAATAATCACAATATTGAACAAATGAACTTTAGTGAGTAAATTAATATGCAGACTCTTTTCTGGCAAAAATAAGAGTGAAACCTCCTACACTTGACTAAGAATAACTCTGGATTGCTTCAACTGGGAAGTTTATTAAAGTTAGAGAACTCAATTCTAATGTGCTTCTATGAATTTTGTAAAGAGACAGACACTGAAATCTGCAATAGCCTCAAGGCAAGAATCGAGATTCTGATTAAAGCAAAAAAGTAGAAGATATACCAGACAAAATTATAAATCTTGCATTAAGAGGGATGAAAATGGGAAAATAACTCAGGAGAGCAATTTCCTTAGAGTCATCAAATGTTAGAGTTGAAATATACATTTAAAGTCACAATGTTCAACTTGGTAAAAGAAAAAATCCTGCTAAAACACGATCAGAACTACAACTCAGGTCTCCTGTCTAGACTTCTGTTCAGTTCCCTGCCATTCCAGTGCTGCTCTTTTAGAAGGATGAAGACCAATGAATGGAATGACAGAGTCACTCCTAGTCACCTTTCCATTGCAGAATAAGTATGTCCCTTACCACTAGTGCAGCCAGTGTAGAATAAAAGCATAAGCATTTTGGGCTTTATGCTAGGAAATAATGTCAATAGAATTTTGAGACATCATATACAAAGTGTAGTTAAATATAAATGTATAAAATTATGAAAAGAAATTGGCAAATAAAGTCTTAGATTGCCCAACTATGATATTCATTTATTTCATACTTTAGTTTCTCATTTATAAATTCACAATTCATCAGAAAGAGCAAGAGCTAAACTGACAAAATATAAAATTGAGACTGACAATATAAGAATAAAAGACTGACTCTTAGGCCTTCAATGTTTAGCTGCGACTTTTTCCTTGGTAAACCGCACGCTTTGGGTGGTTTATAGCAACACTTTAGGACAATGTTTTTATGACATAATTTACCATGATCACAAACTATAGTTCCAATATTGAAATTAGTTGCTGTGTTTACAGTCACAATTGATTTTGGATAAATTTCAGTCAAAATGTTTTGCTTTGTGCATGCTAATATTGAAGCTGCTCTGATGCTTTTTTCATGATCACCATTTAATATCAGAACAGAACATAAAAATGAAACAGCACCAACAGAGATTAGGAAGGACCATGGACTTAAGGATAAAGTTACAAAGAAGTACTTACTTTGGAAATTAGGGTTTCTTTTTAGTTGCCTCATGCTTGTCTCTTAAAATTTAAAAGATAAATATTTCAAGTTCGTGTTTATTATACTCATTTTTTAAAATAGGTTTCAATCTTATCTTCCTTCCTGTTCCTTTTACTTGAGATAGAGCCAAAAATAATTGTTTTCCTGGAGTTTTCATATTCTTGGCTGTTTTAGTTGCCCTCTTGCAACTTCTTTAGGTACTGTCTACTTTTCCCAGAAAAAGTGTCTCTAGAAAGATTCTTTAAGCAGAGAAATGCCATAGCAGAGCCCTAGAGCAACAAACAAGATGATTTGACCTATTTTGGCTTATAGCAACATTTTAGGCCAATGTTATTATGACATAATTTACAATGATCACAAACTATAGTTCCAATATTGAAATTTGTTGCTATGTTTGTAGTCCCAACTGATTTTAAATTTCTGTGAAAATGTTTTGCTTTATGCAGGCTAATATTGAAGCAGTTCTGGTGCTTTAACCACTCATGCAATGTCTTGAAAGAATCTTTTTTCCCCAACCTTAATATTTCCCAAGACAGAAGAATTGTGATATTTACTTTATATATATATATACTAGAGTTAAAAAATAAAAAATAAAAAAACCCTCAAAGATACCATTACCTACACTTTATCTAGAGAAACATTTTGTATAAAATTTTTCAAAACAATAAAAAACAAAAAAAAACTCAGGCTATACTAATACTTTTGGAGACAAAATGCAACAAGAAAGATTGAACAGAATAGTTGGTGCCAAAAGAACTTATGATTTGTTCTGGCTCAGTAGCAAGAATCCGATTGTACAAGTTAACTTACCACGGCTTCAGCATTCATCTGCAAAGTGATCCTGTACAGCTTCAAGTTCAGCTCTATGATTATGATTCTTAAATGTTTACTTAAAAAGAAAATATGGCTTGTGGAAGTTAAATCCACTTTTCAGAATTCTATTTCAGAAAGACCAGACTTAAAAGATTCTCCAAGTGCAACAAAAGCTTTACTTCCTCTATTCGACCTGAGTTGCTTGATTTGTCATTTGCACAGATAAACACAAGCAGTATTTGGAGCCCATTAGTCCAGGATGGCTCCGGGGTTCTTCACATTTCAGCTTGGAAAGCTCAGAGAACATATGGCATTTGAGAGTCTCAGAGAAGCTACAGTGGATATTTATATTCACAAGGCTAAAATTTTAGATTGTTCTTTCCTGAGGAGGAATTATCTGTCTAGACTATTAGTAAAGCTATTTATATAAGTTCTGATTGTATTTGGAGACCATTGATATTCTAACCTTTTAAGCAGAACACTGAGCTGAGATCCATAAGTGGGACAGTTCTCCAATTTGAAGCAGAGACAGTGATAAGGTAGCAATGCCACCAATGCAAAGGTGGAAAAGCTAGATGTGGGAAAGGAACCGATCTGTGCTGTATTGGTCTAGCAGTGGTAAGCAGTAACAGCTGGAACTGACAGTAAAGTGGATTTTAAGAAATAGTACTTTTTAACATCTTTTTATCTCACTCTCTCTTAGCACAATTAAAGTGCACAGATTAGGAATAATCTCATGAACAGACTGAGGTGTGATGTAGTTACAGCTAGTACATGACTGCATCTAAGACATGGGTATCAGTCCAAGGTCTATGACTCTCATCTCCCAGATCCTACCACACCAGTTGAAAGTCATGAGGTATTTTGTAAGGGGAGCAAAATCTTCCCTGCCACTCTCCATTTGTCTATAAATTTCAATTTCCTATCTGTTTCATCTGCTTCAGATATCAGAACTGTAACTGCCAATTTGATTGGTTTCTCATTTTTGAAAAAACAAAGCCCAATTAGTTGTTGGTTCCAGGTGGTTTTTAGCTCTTTTGATTAATCAGATTTGCCCTTTACTGCAACCTGGATATTTAACTCTTTTAATTAATCAGATTT
>NW_011888849.1:6439051-6441296 GCF_000151845.1 Pteropus vampyrus | reverse complement strand
AATAGCATTCCCTACAGCCAACTGTGACAACCAAAAATGTCATCAGACACTGCCAACCATTTCCTATAGGGAAGGTAGAAGGTCACCTGCATTCGAGAACCACTGATTTAAAGCATTCAGTAAAATAGGACTTTTGAGGGGGTACTTAGCAGAAATAAAAAAAAAAAAAAAACCTCTTTATTTACCAGATATTTGAACGCTTAGTATGTTCCAGGCTTCTAGAAACTCAACTACAATTATTTTATTAAGCTTAATGGGTAGGAATTGTCTATGTACCATCACTGTAAATCATGATTTAAAATATAGTTTCTGCCTTCCAGAATTTAAACAAAAGTGTATAAGTAAAGCATATAGGAAGATAGGGAACTACAAGATAAATATTAGCCACTGGATAAAGCATTTACAATCAAAGTTGAAGGTGAGATTGGATGCCACCAACTTATTAGTATAGCATTGGACAATTTAGAGAATGTCTGCATATGTGTCATCTCATTTGAACCTGTTAAGTATCCTTAGAGATACTATCCTAGTTCAGAAAAAGGCTCACAGCTTAGTATATAAGTTACTTGTTCAGTATCAAGAGAAAATTAAAATAGAACAAAGATTCAGGCGTTCCAAATTCTAAGCCCCTATCATTCCATTAATTCAATTGTTGAGAAAAAAAATTTTAAATTCTTTAAAAATTCCTTAAAGTTAGACTTTAAGGGGGAAAGATAAGACTTCATCCTGATAGTCGAAGGGACAGAACTCAGGCAGTCAGCTAACAAAGATGCCATTAAATAGGATATGAATAACAAAGCAATTGATTGGCAAAGGGATAGATGAAAGGTAACTTATTACACACTGTAAAGAGTGTTGCCTTGCAGTAACAAGGTCAAGCTTCTAATTCTATGTCTGGTAACTTGGATTCGGCAACCTCTGGCAAGTGAGTTAACTATTCTGAGCACTACATTCTTTACTCATGTAATGGGGATAAGAGAATTTAGCTTACAAGTCTCTAGTGATGACTGCATGGCTTACATATAGGCAAGTAAATGTGCACTGTGTACAGGCAAGGACATTTACACCCATTATTTAATCTCGCCTAAGTACAGTCTTAAGTCGAGACACCAGAAAGCCAAATAAAACATGTCTAATGGTTCTGAGGCTCACACCTAGAAAGTGACAGCAGTATTTTATCCAACTATTAAAGATGTTTGGGATTAGCATGCCCTCAGCTTCTTCTGTTCCCTTTTAAGAATTCATTAAGAGCCATTTTTCAGTGCGACCGATAAAGTCAATTTGAAATGTCTTGCTTAAGCTGAATGGATGCTAGTCACACCCTTTCCCAAGTATCTCAGGAGGGAGGAGGAATCAATGAGCTGCAGTTAATTTCATTTATCCAGCACCTGCCTTTAATGGCATGCTGATGTGAGGAGAACTGCAGCATCAGTGGTTAACAACGGAATACAAAAGTGCAAGTGGTGGAATTCCACAGCTGGTGTTTATATACTTAAACACACACGCACACACAAACCAAAGACAAAATCCTCCCCTTCTTATGCTTGTCCCTTCACCGATAGTACACTGATCAACAGCAGCAGCAGCAGCAGCTTATAATTACTTAGCACCTGCCATATGTCAGGGACTGGGGTGGGAAAAAAACTTACAGATAGGCTCTCTCATCCTTCCAAATACTCTGCAAAGAAAATTACTGTCTGTTTTACAGATGACTGATAATTAGAGAGGTTAAATTACTTGTTAAAAGTCACAGTTAGTGGGCAATCCAGTTTAAACCTTATTATATTTTAGTGCCTGTTTAGTTTCCTCCAGGAGTTAGTCACTGCATTTAAAGGTTCTCTCTATACCATTAATCAGGATCCTAAGTCTCTTAAGAAAATATCCTAGACACCTAGGAAGACCAAGTACTGTAAGCATAAAAAAATAAAAAAAATAAATAAATAAGGGATTGTAAGCTGACAAGGTCCTTGCAATCTGTGAGGTCAACCAAGGGTTGCCTCACTTAAAAAAAAAAAAAGAAAGAAAGAAAATATCCTAGGAACATAAATGGTACCTGTACAACATATCTGGGGTCAAGAGGAAAGAAAGCAAGCTCAGGCACCCAAATAAGAACTTCTGGACCCCTTCATAATGCTCAGCACCTAGTCCACAGCACAGATAACACTAAAAAAGTTACCTGTTGGCTTTTCTAGGATTCGCACCAGACCTCATGCTCCATAAGGTTAACTTGCTCACTATATCATCC
>NW_011888849.1:6430094-6439001 GCF_000151845.1 Pteropus vampyrus | reverse complement strand
TTTAAAAATTCCTTAAAGTTAGACTTTAAGGGGGAAAGATAAGACTTCATCCTGATAGTCGAAGGGACAGAACTCAGGCAGTCAGCTAACAAAGATGCCATTAAATAGGATATGAATAACAAAGCAATTGATTGGCAAAGGGATAGATGAAAGGTAACTTATTACACACTGTAAAGAGTGTTGCCTTGCAGTAACAAGGTCAAGCTTCTAATTCTATATCTGGTAACTTGGATTCGGCAACCTCTGGCAAGTGAGTTAACTATTCTGAGCACTACATTCTTTACTCATGTAATGGGGATAAGAGAATTTAGCTTACAAGTCTCTAGTGATGACTGCATGGCTTACATATAGGCAAGTAAATGTGCACTGTGTACAGGCAAGGACATTTACACCCATTATTTAATCTCGCCTAAGTACAGTCTTAAGTCGAGACACCAGAAAGCCAAATAAAACATGTCTAATGGTTCTGAGGCTCACACCTAGAAAGTGACAGCAGTATTTTATCCAACTATTAAAGATGTTTGGGATTAGCATGCCCTCAGCTTCTTCTGTTCCCTTTTAAGAATTCATTAAGAGCCATTTTTCAGTGCGACCGATAAAGTCAATTTGAAATGTCTTGCTTAAGCTGAATGGATGCTAGTCACACCCTTTCCCAAGTATCTCAGGAGGGAGGAGGAATCAATGAGCTGCAGTTAATTTCATTTATCCAGCACCTGCCTTTAATGGCATGCTGATGTGAGGAGAACTGCAGCATCAGTGGTTAACAACGGAATACAAAAGTGCAAGTGGTGGAATTCCACAGCTGGTGTTTATATACTTAAACACACACGCACACACAAACCAAAGACAAAATCCTCCCCTTCTTATGCTTGTCCCTTCACCGATAGTACACTGATCAACAGCAGCAGCAGCAGCAGCTTATAATTACTTAGCACCTGCCATATGTCAGGGACTGGGGTGGGAAAAAAACTTACAGATAGGCTCTCTCATCCTTCCAAATACTCTGCAAAGAAAATTACTGTCTGTTTTACAGATGACTGATAATTAGAGAGGTTAAATTACTTGTTAAAAGTCACAGTTAGTGGGCAATCCAGTTTAAACCTTATTATATTTTAGTGCCTGTTTAGTTTCCTCCAGGAGTTAGTCACTGCATTTAAAGGTTCTCTCTATACCATTAATCAGGATCCTAAGTCTCTTAAGAAAATATCCTAGACACCTAGGAAGACCAAGTACTGTAAGCATAAAAAAATAAAAAAAATAAATAAATAAGGGATTGTAAGCTGACAAGGTCCTTGCAATCTGTGAGGTCAACCAAGGGTTGCCTCACTTAAAAAAAAAAAAAGAAAGAAAGAAAATATCCTAGGAACATAAATGGTACCTGTACAACATATCTGGGGTCAAGAGGAAAGAAAGCAAGCTCAGGCACCCAAATAAGAACTTCTGGACCCCTTCATAATGCTCAGCACCTAGTCCACAGCACAGATAACACTAAAAAAGTTACCTGTTGGCTTTTCTAGGATTCGCACCAGACCTCATGCTCCATAAGGTTAACTTGCTCACTATATCATCCGCCCCCAGGCCCCAGCCCCCAGCCCCCAGCCCCCAGCACAGTACCTGGTACGATGAATTGTGGTGGGTACATGAAGAACTGAGTCAGCATAAACACAGTTTCTAATGCACCCTGAACAGTGGTACATTCCATTGTACTCTGAATCAAGAAAGGCAGAAAGCCCAAACAAGAAAGACCAAGTATAATAATTTCAAAGAACATAAGTACACATAACCTTAACAAGACAAGACCGGGGAAGAACACAAGCCAGACCAACACCATTCTTAACCCTACTGCCTTCCTTTTATAGTCAGTAATGCCCTGGGGATGGGCGGATGCTAGTCATTCGCCCTTATAGGCCAAGGGTCCACACCTGTACTCTACAGAGGCTCCATGGAGGCCCTATGGAGATTCAGAAAATGCAAATTAAGGCCAATATTACCCTTAAAGCCATGAAATTGCTAATAAAGCTGAATCAATTGTAAAAACAAAAACCAAAAACCACATATAGTAATATCATCACAAGCCAAAATGTTTACATAATGTCTCATGCTAAAGCTACCAACCATTGTGCAACTAAACAGAAGTTGTGCTATATGCAGTACATTTCATATCAGACACCTCCAAAGCTATTACAACAAAAGCACCTACAATCCTGCCTTTTAAAATTATAGTTGTAGTCCAAATCATCGAGACACCTGACTGGGAAAAAAAGAGAAGGTATTTTTAAAAATAGTGATTAAAATGTTCTCTACGCACAAATTAGAACTAATAAAATTTCATGCTGAAACATTTTACAATTGACTGCTTGCTCTGTTATACATAACTCCAACTTTATTATGTGTAAGACAGTAAGAGATTAAGACACAAGTAGTTTAGCGACCACCCATTCAGCATATCCTTCTTAAACTATTCAGTAAGTAGCATTTCCCCATGTGAAGAGATATTTTTTTCTTATAAACAAACCGCAGAAATCTGCAGATGGTTTCCATTTCAACTTCACATACATAAATACAATATACCTGAACATCCATAATTCCTAAAAATGAGATGAGGAAGATAAAAAGGAATGAAAACACCATATGTGCTGATCCTATATTTTAAACAGCTGATTACCCTCAAGATTATTAAGCATTTACTCTATGAAGGCATTTCCACCTAAGTGTTAAATTTCAGTCCCGTAAAAGAAAAGCCACAGGATAAAAGTCGCCTTTCTATCTGAGCAGGTGTTTCAGTTGCTACTGAAATTTAACCCAAGGTAGCTGCTATGTTTGTTTAAAATTCATGTTTTTGCCAAGTGATCCTTAACCTGGAACAATTTCCACTCTCTAGTGACTGGCAGCTGATACCTTCATCAATGCCAGAAAAATGTCACATTCGTAAGAGGTGCAGTTTGCCCCCTTTCAATTGCTACTTCGTCTTTTGTCTTTGCTGTGAGCATGATGAACTGGCAGATACACTGACTGATGGCAGCAGCCTGGGCTGGACAGCAGAGGGATTAGAAGGTTGCTTGCAGTCCCTGATATGGATTTGAAGGCACATTGCCCGGAGGTTAAGTCACCCTAAAAAATACACTTCCATGGCTGTGAATTTCAGCAGCCAGGCACCAGCTGCAAAACTTGTTGGCCTTGTTTAAGGAGGTACACCTGCTCTGCGAATGACAGCTATAATGCACTGGGGGAAAACATTCTGGACTTGGTGTCAGAAAATCTGAGTTTGAGTTACAGCTTTGTAAGGTACTAGTTATGGAACCTATGAAAATCCTTTAAATTCCAATTCAGTTTCCTTACCTATACAGTAAAGGTGTTGAAATCTGTCTCAAGTGCTTGACAATGGAGAGAAATGATGAATGAGGCTTCCAAATGGTAGAGCAATATATAGAATAAATATCATTAGTCTCATCAGTGTATTATTGAAGATGTCTGTTATACTGCTAAGTATTGTGCCTGAATATTTTATTTTAAATTATATAGTTAATGCTATTATCTTTAACATTGTTTTATTCATGGATCCCACTCAGCTGTCACCAGCATTGAGGCCTCCTTCACATCAACCTAAAGGAATACACAATATTCTCACCATATATATGATGAGACCTGCCAGTCACCCGAGGGTTCCCATTACTTTTGCTTGTTATTTCTCCATAAGGAACTTGGCCCTTCAGATTGAGGCATTATTTAAAAACTAAATCCCTGGCAGGGGAACACTGATTTTTATCATTCATTAATCCCTTTCATGTGGTTTTATTTCTCAGATTCTCATACTGAATGCCAGCCATGTGTTGATTTTTCCATATGCAATCTTTTATCTTTATAACCAAATCCTTTCATAAGGGAAAATCCTGAGATTCCAAGAGGGTACTGAAAATGCTCAAGCTAGTAAATGGGGCAACCAGGATTTAAACCATGATTCATCGGATTCCCAAGCTTGTGCTCTTCTACATAAGGGAATTTCATTTCCTTTTTAGTAAGTTTAACCAGACTCCCCAATTACAGTATCCACTCAGCAACACATTTCCTTTTCTTTTACCCCTCCCTAATTACTTCAATCATTTGATTTATTTTTGTAGCTCTTTTTTTCAGAAAACATTCATTAAGAATCTATTATGTCCTAGGTCCTCTTATCTAATAATAGGTCAAGATCCACTTGGCCATTTTTACTTGCAGAGAATCTCCACACAACAAGGAAGAAGTATTTATCATTTATGCCTCAATGTCTGTCTTAAGAACCTAAACATACTATTTTGTGAGATGATGGTTGTTCAACTTATCCAGACCTAGAAAGATTGATGATGCTATCAGCAAGATATTTGCTATCAGCAAGATACATACTTTGATAAGTATCATAAAGGAGATTTAGTTAAATGACATAGTGAGAGGAAAGATATTAGAAGTAGAAGGAATGGATCTGGAAGATATGATGAGAAGAGGATAAGAAACAAAACAACCTGTGTGCTTGCTAGATATAGCGATCATTCGAAGTACAGTTATTATGTTCAACTTAGAGTGTTAGAAATATATATGTAAAATGATAAGCAGATATCCTAAAGTAACTGAGCCCTGTGTGACGCAGACAATATTTGTAGAAAGCATTTTTTAGTGGCTTGTAGCACTTGGGTGACCTATTGCATAGTCTTTGAAATTAATTAGTAATTCGCAAGGCACATTTTATTCATCTATTTAAACCTCTGTCGGACTATGCTGCTCAACTTGATTTTATGTTTTAACTCCCAAAGTTTTCCTTCTTAAATCTCTGAAGTTGTGTTTTTATTTTCATTTCTTGGTTTTACAAAATACTAAAAAGTATAATTTATATCCTTATCTAAAAATAAAGCATTAGAAATGAGACATCCGAAATCTCAAAACAGTTATGGTCATTTAACAAATTAGTTTATTAAAATGAGTTACAGGTGTAAGATGCACAAAAGCAATGAAGAAGACAATATACTTCAGTCTTATACTATTCTGGGCACTCAAAAATTATTTATCAATTAAAAACACTTTTAATAAGTATAGAAAGGCTAATGATAAGGATATGAGTCCTTACTTTGCCCTCTTACAAAAATCATATCTTGTCTGCAGCACATTCCATTCTTGATTTTAGCATTCAAGATATCACCCTTCCTGGTACATGTATCTAAGCTCTATTAAATCTACAACTGGTAAAGTGGCTCACCTAATTTTTCTGCCAAAGCACTAGTAGTATATGCTGTTAAAAGGTAAAAAAAGTACATGTGCAAATGGCTATATTTTTCTATATGTTTGTTTAAAAACATGTGGGCAGGCTTTTATTTTGCTTTGGAAAGAGAACTGACTTTAAAAATTGCTGTTATGATATATACTAAAAATAGAAAAAGTTTCTCCTTTATCAGCATTTATATTTTCCTTTCCCTCTATTCTGTGTTTTCTTAAATTTGTACTTGTCTATTTGCCATCCATTTGTCACAGGCCAACTGTATTTTCTATATTCTTGATGTGCTGGCATTTGTGGTCTCAGTGATGGGAGAGATTGTCTTTCCCAAGGCTAGCCAATTCTCAGAGATAGCAAAGGGCTAGCCTGGACACATACCTTTTATATGTAAACTGACCCATCTAGACCCACACCCCAACCATTTCCTTTATCAAACATTCATGCACAAAGCCAATATTCCCTCTACCCTAATTCAATTCAGAGCCAGATATCAGACAATTAAAGACAGCTCCTGTGCCCCAGAGCCTGCCAGAACTACTCATACTAGCCAGTCTTAAACCATTTACCATGTCCTGCTTTGTGTTCCACAAGGAATCCTAATAAAGGCCCTGGCCTGGGCTTTCTCTTGCTTTGTTCTGCCTCCTGACTGAACCTGGTACTTGCTTATTTGGCCCTGCATGATTTGGCTGCCCTCTTCTCTTGGGAAATGTAAATAATAAAGTCTTTCTTCAATGGGATTGACCTCTCTGCTATAACTCAGTCACCTCCAAAAATTAAAATCCTGCAGGCACAATCATTAATATATCTTCTCTTCTGTTCCTTAAATATCACTGTTCATGCCATCTGCACCTGACAATAGCATCTCTCTCTCTTTCTCTCTCTCTCTCCTCTCTCTCTCTCTCTCTCTCTCTCTCTCTCTCTCTCTCTCTCTCTCTCTCATTGTGTCTCCCTCTCTCCCTTTAACAGCTTTACTAAGGTATAATTTACACACCATAAAATTTACCAATTTGTTCAACTTACATTAAGTAAATTTATAGAGTTGTGTGACTATCACTACAATCCAATTTAAGAACATTTCTGCCAGCACGATGATCTCTCATGCTCACTGCAGTCAATCCCTCTCCCATCCTCAGGTCCAGGCAACTCGTGATCTATTCTCTTGTCTAGGTTTGTCTTTGCTAGACATTGCACATAAATGGAATAATACAATGTGTAGTCTTTTACATGTGGCTTCTTTCTGTAAGCATAATGTTTTTGAGGTTCAAATTCAACCATGTTGTAATTCATTCTTTTTTTGTTGTTAAATAGTATTCCATTGTATGGCTATACTGTATATACTTATTTCCCTACTCATAATTTGGACTGCTTCTAGCTTAGGGCTATTGTGAGTAATGTTTCCATGAAACATTTGTGTACAACACTTTGTATAGACATGTGTTTTCATTTCTCTAAGATAGATTTTTAGAAGTGAAATTGATGAATTGTATGCTAAGTTTATTTAACTTTTTAAGAAGATGCCAAACTGTTTATCAAAGAAGCTGTATCATTTTACGTTTAAACTAGTAGCATGTAAGGGTTCTGGTTTCTTCCATTTTCCCCAATTCTTGATATTATCTTTTTGATTGTAGCCATTCTAGTAGCATAAAGTGCTTTTTTAACTGTGGTTTTAATCTGCATTTCCCTAATGACTAATGATCCTGAGAATCTTTTATGTGCTTATTAGCCATTCTTACATGGATTTTTGTACATCTTTGGTGAAATGTCTATCTATTCAAGTATTTTTTTTTTAATTGGGATATTCACTTACTACATCATGCCATATATATTTTATTATTATAGTGTCATTTATATATTTTGGATTCAATTCTTTATCAGATATATATGATTTGCAAATATTTTATCCCAATCTATGGCTTGTCTTTTTGTTTTCTTATTATTTTTTTGATTGAAAAGCTTTTAGTTTTGATAAAGTCCAATTTATCAATTTTTCTATATGGATCATGGGTGTCATAAAGAAGAACACTTTGTCCAACCTAAATCACCAATATTTTCTTGTTTTCTTACATGAATTTTATATGTTTAGGTTTTAAGCATACTTTTATAATGCATTTTAGTTAATTTTTTGCATGCTGTGATGTAAGGGTCTAAATATATCTTTTGTATGTGGATATCCAATTGTTCTAGCACAATTTGTTGAAAAGATTATCCCTTTCCCATTGAATTGTCTGGGCATCTTTGTCATAAATCAATGCACCCTAAATCCAAGAGTCAATTTCAGGAGTTTCAGTTCTGTTCTGTTGATCTGTATGTCTATCCTTACACCAGTGTCACATTGTCTTGACTATAGGTTTTATATAAGTTTTGAAATCAAGAAGCATAAATTCCTCAACTTTGCTCTTTATCAAAATTATTCCGACTATCCTGAGTCTTTTGCAAATCTACATATATTTTAAGATCATTTTGTCAATTTCTACCAAATAAAAAAAAAGCCTCCTAGGATTTTATTAGAAATTACATCAAATCTATAGATTAACTTGGGAAGAACTGACATCTTAATAATACCAAGTCTTTTGATCCATAAACGTCTGTCAGTGCATTTATATCTTTAATTTCTCTCAACAATCTCATTATGTAAATCTTGTCTTTCATTTTTTACATTTAGTCCCAATTATTTTATTCTTTTTCATGTTAATAAGAATAGAATTACTTTCTTAATTCTCTTTTCAAATTGTTCATTACCAGTTCATAGAAATACAATTGACTTTGTATATTGGTTTTGTATCCTGTGACCTTGATGATTTATTTAGTTCTAATTGTGTCTGTGTGTTTTTCTTAGGATTTAATGCATACAGTATCATCTCATCTATTAAGAAAGACCGTTTTACTTCTTCCTTTCCAAGCTGGATGCTTTAATTTCTCTTTTTTTTTTATTGTACTGTCTAGAATCTTCAGTATAATGTTAAAATGATAACAGTTACCTCTGTACCCTACTCTTAATGTCAAGAGAAAAGCATCAGTCTTTCACCAGTAAGTATGATGATAGCAGTAAGTTCTTCACAGATACCTTTTATCAGGTCCAGGAAGTTTCCTTCTATTTTTACCTTAATGAGATTTTCTTTTCATAATCAGACGGATTTTGTCAATTGCTTTTTCTGCATCTTTTGAGATGATCTTGTGGCATTTGTCATTCATTCTATTAATATAGAGCATTACATTAATTGATTTTTTTATGTTAAAAAGCCTCATATTCCTGGAATGTATCCCATTTTGGTCAATGCGTATAATCTTTTTTATATTTTACTGGATTCAGTTTGCTAATATTTTGTTAAGGATTTTGCATCTATATTCATGAAGGATATTGGTATGTGATTTTCTTTTTTTGTGATGTCTTTGTTTGAGTTTGTTATTAGAGTAATACGGGCCTTATAAAATTAAGTAGGGGTTATTCATTCCATTCTCCTCCAGAAGATTTTGTGAAGAATTAGTATCATTTCTTCATTTTTTTGATAAAATTCACCAGTGAAGCCATATGGGCCTAGCTTTTCTTGTGGGAAGATTTTTAACTAATAATCGAGTTTCTGTACTTGAAATATAGCTATTTAGGCTTTCCATTTTTCTTCAGTCATTTTTGGTAACTGCTGTTATTCTAGGAATTTGTCCATTTTACC
>NW_011888849.1:6427761-6429314 GCF_000151845.1 Pteropus vampyrus | reverse complement strand
GATACCTTTTATCAGGTCCAGGAAGTTTCCTTCTATTTTTACCTTAATGAGATTTTCTTTTCATAATCAGACGGATTTTGTCAATTGCTTTTTCTTCATCTTTTGAGATGATCTTGTGGCATTTGTCATTCATTCTATTAATATAGAGCATTACATTAATTGATTTTTTTTAATGTTAAAAAGCCTCATATTCCTGGAATGTATCCCATTTTGGTCAATGCGTATAATCTTTTTTATATTTTGCTGGATTCAGTTTGCTAATATTTTGTTAAGGATTTTGCATCTATATTCATGAGGGATATTGGTATGTGATTTTCTTTTTTTGTGATGTCTTTGTTTGGGTTTGTTATTAGGGTAATACGAGCCTTATAAAATTAAGTAGGGAGTATTCATTCCATTCTCCTCCAGAAGATTTTGTGAAGAATTAGCATCATTTCTTCATTTTTTTTATAAAATTCACCAGTGAAGCCATATGGGCCTAGCTTTTCTTGTGGGAAGATTTTTAACTAATAATCAAGTTTCTGTACTTGAAATATAGCTATTTAGGCTTTCCATTTTTCTTCAGTCATTTTTGGTAACTGCTGTTATTCTAGGAATTTGTCCATTTTACCTAAGTTCTCTAATTTGTTGGCATTGTTATTTACAGTATATTCTATAATCTTTTAAATTCTGATAGAACATGATAGTGATGTCTTCTCTCATTTCTGGTTTAGGTATCAAGTCTTCTCTCTTTTTTCTTGGTAAGTCTAGCAAAAGTTTATCAATTTTGTTGACTTTTTTTAAAAGAACCAACTTTTGGTTTCATTGATTTTCTCCATTACTTTAAAAAAGATTTTATTGATTTCTGATCTAATCTTTATTACTTCTTTTTGTTTGCTTGCTTTGTGTTTAGGTTGCTCTTTTTTTTCTAGTTTGTTACATGGTATCTTGGTTTATTAATTTGTGATTTTTTCCCTAGTCATTTAATGTACTGTTTTAGATGCTTATAAATATTAAGGTGTTATTTTAATTTCATTTATTTCACAGTATTTCCTAATTTTGTTTGTGACTTTTTCTTTGACCCTTGGGTTATTTAAAAGTTTTTTGTTTAATTTCCAAGTACTTGGAAATTTTCTAACTTACAGTGAACATACTCTGAGTGATTCTGTCATTTTGTGTGTATTGAAGTTTGTTTAATAGATAGCATATTGTTACCTTGGAGCCTTTAAAAAAAATGTATTCCACTGTCATTGGGTACCCTGTTCTATACATGTCAGGTCAAGTTACTTGATAGGGCTGTTCAAGTCTGTGACATACTTGCAGATTTTCTGTCTAATTGTTCTATCTACTGTTGAGAGTAGGGTATTCAAATCTCCAAATATTATTGTTGAATTGTCTATTTCTCCTCTCAATTCTGTCAATTTTCACTTCATGTATTTTGAGGCTCTGTTTTAGATGTATATGCATTTGTAATTGCTATATTTTCCTGATGAATCGACTCCATCATTAAGAAATTTTCCTCTTTTTTCTACTAACACTTCTTTTCTTAAAGCCATATTTTTGCTGATATTGGT
>NW_011888849.1:6411627-6426876 GCF_000151845.1 Pteropus vampyrus | reverse complement strand
TACTATCTAGTAACAATTCTGATTTTGCCTTTGGAGGTTATTCTCTTTGATGTTTTGTTATTTGTTATTTGTAGTTTCTTTAGTTATTTGCTTAGATTAATTTTGTGGATTGTATCTCTCTCTGAGAACATGGATATTTCTGCTAAGTTTGTAAAAAATTTATTTCTATTTTTAATTTTGGCTTCTTAATGATTACTGTTGTTTGTGAATAGCCCACAAGTCAGCCAGTGACCGGTCTGAGGTATGCTCAAACGCACAGAGCCAATAAGCTCCTACCCTTTGCTGAAAATCTGTGTGTGGGTTGGAAAACACAGTTTAAATCTGCTCTAATTTTTACTTTCCTTTGGGCCCTGTGTCTCCTCTGTTTTTGGTGCATGGTCTCATGTTCAGCAAAGAATATGTGGATAGTTAGACCATCTGTATCTCTCCTGATTTTGTGTGCAGCACTGCACATATGTACAGACTGGCTGATCTTATCAAGGTGCATCACCCCGTTCGATTTTTGACTAATGTGCTATTCTATTGCATTTCCCAACCAGGACCACGATGTCAGGCTAGCTACAATGTTGGCCTTCCCATTAGTTTGCCACCCAGATCACTATTGTTTCTGACAATGCCCAGGGGCATGTGGTTTTTCCACTCTCTGCTCCAAATCAAATCAGTTCTCTTCAGTAGCTAAGTACTGTTTTTCCCAGTTGCCAAGCCCTGGTAGAATTACCACAATGAAGTACCTGGGAGTGATGAGAACAACTCCAGGCAAAAAAGCTACAGACCCCCACTGCTCTTACCCAGGTTTCAGTAGTTTTCCTTAATCAATGATTCTCAAATTATCATATGCCTTTGGCCAATTTTCAGTCTGCTGAAATGGTTGTTTTGTCAATTTGGGGAGTTTTTTTCCCTCTCATTTATTTTTAGGGAGAGGACTTGCCAGCCTCCTCACACTATCATTCTGGAAGTCCCTGCACCTCTTTTTTTATGGTTTCATCAGGAATTGGTGAAGCATAAGTGGTACTGAAGGTAAACTTTTGCAGAAAAACAAGAAACTAGACCTGAGAATGAGTTAAATAAGTAAAATCCTTTAGAATGATGTGCTTTTGAGGCTTTTTGAGATTGCCAAAGTCTGAAATATTCCTAAGTTACTTCAGTTAATAAAAATTTGCTGCAAGTTTTCAGGAAACTAAGAAACAAGGGAAATAGTTTTATCACTTGCACAATGAGGATGCACAGAGAACAGAATGCTACTCAGGATGCAGTAGGAGTTTTAACACTCAGGAAGCATCTCTTTAACTCAATATCAATTCTAGAAGTCATCCTCTCAAGCAAGTTGTTCATTGCCCTCTACTTCAGTACATGTGCCCTTAGATTTGTTCTGTCTCTGATTTTACTGTGCTCTCTGTCCATCAGCTAATGGGACTTACTCATATTCTTTCTACTCCATGGATTCCATCAACTTATGATTTCCACAGGCTTATGGCATTTTTATTATTTTCTTTTTATATATCTCTCATTCTTGCCCACCAGGTTTTTGTGATATTCTTCATGTTCCATATATAAGCACCACAAAAAAGAGAATTTGATTAAGTTTTATAGTATAGTGTTCCTCGGAATCAAACGTGCATATTAATCAACTGAAAATCTTGGTAAAATGAAAATTTTGATTGATAAAGTATGTGGTGGGGTTGGGGATTCTCCTAGGTGATATTGGTCCTGCTGGTATACCAGCCATACTTTCACTAGCAAGGCTCTAGTCAGCACATAGAATAGGATTCAGCTCCTCAGTGGAGCTCTTGCAACAAGGTGCCTTATAGGCTACAGACCAAACTTTAGCTGGTGGCTTTTGCATAGCAGGTTAATCTGTACTACAGGATCATATGGTAGAAAACGTAGAGATTTATGTGTAAAGAATCTCAGAGGTAGGAGACATTTTACACAATCTGTCCAGTACAAATAAATTTTGGTGTTTCCATGCTAAATGGTTCCTTTTTTAAATCTTTGCTTTTCACAGTGAGTAGCTCACCTTGGAACTTGACTGGTCTGCAAAGGGCTATTGGCCAGGTCTCCACAATACCAAAATTTCTCAAGGAAAAATTAGTGTCAGCCTTTGCTCATGAAGCACTACATTGCTGTGGATTTTGCTTCTCTCTCTCTCTCTCTCTCTCTCTTCTCTATTTTCTGTTTATTTTAATTTTAGAGTTTGAGTTCTAATGAAAAGATTATAGATCCTCAAATTAATTTATTCTTAGAGATAATAGCTGTGGGGAAATTACTGGACAGCAGTATTCTGAAATTCATAGGACCTGACTAAGCAGGAAATGGAAACATAGAAGCATATATTCTAAATGTAGTTTAAAAATAATCACACACAAAAAAGAAAAGACAGACAGACTTTGAGACAAGACAGGGAGAAATGAAAGGGAAGAATAACAAAGATAAAAGAAATATTGAGGAAAAGGACCACCTGCAGGCCCTCTTTACTCCCCAACCTGTTTTCTGTAAGTCCATATATGTACAAATCACCTACATTTTTATACCTATGGAGAATAAGAATATATGAAAACAAAACTAATATCCCCAACAACAGAAGATAATGGGGATAAAATCATGCATATGAAAACTTCTTTTGGGTATTTTCTCTGTCTTTTAGGAATAGAAATGATTTCAGAGCATTCTATACCTATTTTATCTATTTAATTGGAGATTAGGTCTCACAATTCTAAGTTAATTACATAGAGTGCCTTGTATACTATTCAGTGCCTACCCACTATATGATAGCTCTATAACAGTCTATTTATCTATGATCTATCACCATAGTTTATAATATAGTTTCATCTCTTAATTAACTTAATTTGGGACAGTCAATGATGGCTCAAACACAGTACCACCACCTACAGAAAGAACTTGTTCTTACTCATCTCCATGACCCTGGTGCCTAGTGCAGTGTTTGTCTACACAGCTACCTTTAATCCAGAGAGAATCTGAGTTCTCTGGGCCTTTTCTTTCCTGTAAAACAAAGAGCCTATACAAGATAATTCCTAATGTCTCTTCCCCATTATATTTAAATGCAAATTTAGCTTGAAAGTTTAAAGAAATTTTAGAATTACCTTTTGAATTGCCATGAGCAAACACATGCAGCTGAAGTGTCATTTTCTGCTCACACATGGCGGCAAGACAGAAAGAGTGTTTTCACCAATGACAAGCACTTTCTCTTAAGTCTCAGAGCCAGAAACATATATCCCGTCTATGTCCCATGATCAGCAGGCATAAGGCTGGCATGTTTTCTTTGGAATCCAGAGAGTATCTGGAGCCATGCTGAGCTTGGCAGAAGCTGAAGCTAGCCAAGGCCTGGTTCTGATCACTTACAGCTGCTTCCCAGTCTGCTGTCATCCTACCAGACTCTAATGAACCCCAAGCCAGGCCTGCCTGCTGTGGCTTCCGAAAGGGGTGGAGGCAGCGACTCCTCTATTAAATCAGCCTCGTACTTACTGAATGAGAATACTGTTGCTGGAGTACTCTTATCAACTAAAACAACTGAAGAAAATCTCTCCCTCCATGTTTCCTGGATTGATTATAAGACAATGTTAATCTTATTTGGATAAATGCAAAGATAGATGACAGAGCTATATTATTTAATGGGTAATGATGGTTACATGGAAGAAAAAACATTAATTACATAGTTGTTTATGAGTTTTCTTCACAACTGGAACAATTTAAGCACAGTCTATGAGGGCGATGACTGAATATTTGTAATAGGTTGGATTTTAGAATATTCCTGAAGGATTATAATAAAGATCAAAGTATAATAATGCACAGACTGCATTGGAATATGATCATGAATTTGATATATAGTTTAAAAGTTAAAAAAATATAAGAAAATCACATCTGCAATGTAATCTTCCCTAAATTACAAGCATTATAGCATCCGACAAAATACCTAATATATAATAGGTACTAGGACAAATATAAAAAAGGAGGAAGGAAGGAGTGTATTCTGTTCAAAAATTTAAAAATATAACTAGAATATTAAAGAATCCACCAGGAAAATCATTTTAAAAATTCGCATCCACATGCCTTACAGTAATTTGGGTTTGAAGTGTCATAGAACAAAACAGCAGGGAATAATCTTTCTGAGGGATTTGGAGAAGGTATTAATTCTTCACTTTGCTAGACACATACATTTGCTACTAATGTATAAAAATTAGTCTAATGTATAAAAACAAAAAAAGCAACATAGTATCATTTTAAAAAATCCTTGAAATCTGAGGACATTAAAATAGATCTATTTGGAGAAACATATGACTCTTTCACTGCCTATTAATGGAAAGAGGATCTTATTAAGGTCTGTATAAATGTCCCATGGTTATTCTTATTTAAAGACTTGTGGAATATGTAAACATAACCTCGTGGATCTAATAAATGCTGCCCTCTAAAGCAGTCTTGACAGAAGACAGTTATTTTTAGGCATCAGTTGAAATCATTTTAACATAGGTATCTATTAAAATTATAAAAGCATACTTGCTTTTTTAAAAGCTAAGAAATCTTTGAAATAATTTTTTAAAATTTCTTCTTGAGAAAATATTACAAAGGTACAGGGTTTGAAAGATCTATAATCCATAAATGATATAAAATTATAAAGCATGTATGGGAAAATATATCTATCTCTATCTCTATATATAGATATCTATAGATAGATATATGTAAGAAAAGCGAAGTTTTGCCACCCCTAAATATGCCTTTTGGGATATTGATTTTAAGTAGATTGTTTTTAAAAAACAATAGGATCAGGAAAAACCGTTAACCTTCCCCCTGAATGCCTAAAAGGAATTTAGATAGAGGAACTGCTCCAGGAAGGGAGATATTACAGATAACTATAGTTTAATATAAACTAGTATATGATAGAGAGGAACCTAGCAAGGCCCATTAGCTCAAAATCCTCTCTGTGTCTCTTTGTCAAAATGGCCCGGCAAACGTTTATTTACCAAACATTTGCTTTTCCATCTCCATGTGAATTGCCTTCCTGCCCTTTGAAGTCCCAAACCATAACCCCCCCTTCCTTAGCTCCAGAAAGGCATATAAGCCTCAACTGCCCAGTACCTCTTTGGGTCTTATTCTTATGGCACCCCTGAATGTGTATCCATAAGATAAAGTTTGGACATTTTCTCCTGTTGTTCTATCTGTGTTAAATTTGATTATTATCCCAGCTAGAAGAACTTAGACAGTGGGAAGAAAGTTATTTTTCTGTTCCCCGATGTGTGTGTGTGTGTGTGTGCGTGTATGTGTGTGTGAGATAAATGACCCTCTAAAATAGTCAATAAAGAACTAGTTTAGATCTATTTATGTGACCTCTGGTAAATATTTCGCTTCTCTGGGCTTCAGACTCTTCAGTGATAAAGTAGAGAGGGCAGGGTATGTTTCATCTAAGGTTCTTTTCAACAATAAAATGCCATGGTCTCAAATATCTGCAATTCGATATTTTAAATCAGGTACTATAATGGTAACAAAAGCAGAAGAAAAGTCTTTGTGATGATATTTTTCGAAAGCACAGGCTCAAGACAAATGCAGCATGAAAATATTGAACATGACACAGCTCCAAACGCAGCAAACATAATATGGTAGTATAATTTAATATGATGACCATAGTTCCATTTATGCCCTATTTTTACCCTGAAACTGCTGCTGATTTATTTCTAGAATCTGCTTTTGGCCAACATATTGTAAATCAAAAATAATTTCAGAATATTAAATATTTCAATGATCTCTGTGAACTGTGTCCTCAAACATTATTCTTAGCCTTCCAGAGAAATCTTCAGGAGAGCTGGAACAACAAGGAGCTTATTGTTGCTACAGTCATTATAATATATATGAAGTTTTATATATGTTATTCATTGTTAATTTTTATTTGTATTCAGGTATACTGATATACTGAGACTGTTAAAAGAAATATTTTCTGAAAAATTAAAGAATAAATTTAGGCTGTTTGAACTACTTAAGTAGATGAGAACCACTAAGAATCTTCATGGTGAACAAAAGGTTTTGTGGGAAGAAATGTGGAGATAAAAATCATCAGAATGAAACAGAAATAGAGAAAAAGAGATGAGATAGATGCCTATTTGTGGAAAAGGGCAAAACAAGAAAGACAAAGAGATTTAAGAAAGCAAACATCTCTTGTTCAACTTTGTTTGAAAAGAGGCACACTTAAAAAAATGCACAATTAAAAGAGAAAGAGTAGAATTTACATTCTCAATTTGAAACTCTGGTGTTATTATTATGAGATAGTGATTACCTAATTATTATAGTTACAGCCTAGAGAGACATGCCGCATATCAAGAAGAGTTTGTATGCCTAACAAACCAGTGTCGCTTTGGAGAATTTATTCTTCATGTGGAGAGAAGCAAGATGCCACACTGTATTTGACAAGTGAACTTTAACTCTGCTTAAATAAGAGTGTAAATAGTTATTCTTTCATCTGTGTATTCCTTAGTTAATTCACTCTTCTAACCAATATTGTTCAGCTTCTACGCATAAGGAACTGGTGCATTAGTGTTTTTAGAATTTGTTTCTAAAATCTTTTTTCAGAAAAAGACTGTTTCAATAAAGTGTTCGTTTGCTTTGTAAAACATCTTCACTTTCCAACTACTTTCCATCAAACAAGAAGCATTGCCTGAATAATTCCTTCAAGTAAACTCTAGCCTAGGCTAGAGTTTTGATCAAAGGTAAAGGCAATCACGATACTATGATACTTCCACTAGGTGGCAGCAGCAGGCATGCCTGTGGCCCATGGAAAATCCTGGTTGCTAGGAGTTTTAAAACAAACAAACAAACAAACAAACAAACAAACAAACAAACAAACAAACGAACGAACAAAACTTGAAAAGAAGCACAGGGAAATTTAAACATCAGACAGATATGCCTGGAAACCAACAAGATTCAAAGTGAAAAAGGACAGAAGCAAGAGACGAGAAACGGGAAACTGAGCTGGCAGAATGTGTGAAGAGTCCCCCAAGTTCTGCCAAATTCATTCTCCCCTTTGTAGCAGAGCTTGCACAGGAGGACTTTTTTGGGAGACTGGGGAGCAGAGTCCATAGGGACTGGCAGCTGGCCCATCAAAGCATGTGAATATTGATGCTGGCACAGCTTTCTTCCCCTACTGTGCTACACAACATGTTGAATGTCCAGGATTCACTCCAGCTGTGGCATCCCATGGATGTCCCTTCCTTAAAGGAACCTCACACCACAATCATTTCTTAACTACAGAGACCAAACTACCTCTTATCCTCAGCAGATGACTTTGCAGTGGAACTTGTGCTGCTAAATAATCCCACCAGAACATCAAATATAACTGTCTGGGCAAATGTGTGGGCATCCAATTCCTAATTCTTCTCTTCATGAGAACATTGCAAGCCCTCAAGAGACCTGGTAGGTATGTGAATTAAACCTGACTTTGTATTTCCTCTCCTCCATTCAAAAGTGAGTGCCTGGCACAGAGTAAACAAGCATTCAGTAAGAGTTTGCAGAGTGAATGGGTAATGGCCCCTGAGGCTGTGTTAGCATACTCAAAAGACATTTGGTCCAATCTACCAATTGTATGACTTTACAGATGAGAAAAGCTCAAACTCTGAGGTTAAGTATCAATATCAATATAGCAGTAAGTGGCAAAACCAGACCAGAACTCAGCTCCTGACTCTTACCCAAGTGTTTTTCCATGTCAGTGTTTCAAATAGAGATCCTAAAATGAATGGGCAACACAATTCAAAACAACTACCCAACATCTCTGCCACGTGTAAGTGAAAGATTTAAAGAAGAATAGCATTACAAACCATCCATCCAAAAGCAGACATTGTAGCGACTCTGTGAACAGAAGTACAAAAGCAAATGCAGGAAGCAGGCAAATGACAAAAATGGGGAAAGCAGCTGGCCAGGGAGGGGAGATTCAGAGACTGTGCGCCCAGTCCAAAAGGCACAGAGCACAGGCCTGCAGCAGATAACAACCAGGTGGATATGCAGTCCCGGTGGTGTTTATTTAATAAAGAGCTAAAAATATGGGTTTCATGTGAGTTCTTTCTATGTTTTTAAGTATAAGAAAAATTATAAAACTCTGTGTAAGCTAAGTCAATATATTTGTGATTTATCCTTGACCTATAGACTTCTGTGGTTCTCAGCTCCAAGATGGCTCCTCGGAATATGCTGATTTCATGGGTTTGGGGGTATGACCCAGGCAACAAGATATTTCCAAACTCCCCAAGTGATCTTTTGTGCAGCCAGTGTAGAGCTTTATAATTTAAACTATGGTCATTATCAGCATCAATGGGGAGCTAGAAATACAGAATCTGGGGTGCTACCAGATTCTTCATTTTAAGCAGACCCCCAGGTAATTCATTTGAGAAATTCTGATCAAAAGAAAGGGTTCTATTCAGGCAATGCTAATAATTCTAATAGTTTTCCCTTGGCAAAACACCAAAGCCGATGCCAGACTAAAAACTGTTACTCCGTTCCTCATCCTGCCTATTCTCCAAACCTGGCCCTACCATCCCTGGGAGTCAAAAGAGCCTTTAAGTTTTCTTTTGTCCTGCTGTGCTTTTGTTTTGTAACAATTTCACTCTTGTAGCTGGGTATGAAGAAAAAACAAATTTATCACAGAAGCTGGTGTATCTAAACATTTGTTGTTTTCTTTGCTAGAGCTGAGGCTTAATTATGCAACAATAGGAAACAGATCTTGCCCCAGGGAATCCAGGAGAAGATGGCTGACCAAAACATACTACCAGCTCTCTCTCCAAACAAGAACCCAATCAATTTTAAATCTAACCTTTGGTTTCTTTTATTCCACATCACTGATTTGATCATATATCTTTTGACCTGTCAGATGTCTCTGGAGTAAATGTCACTGCACGGTCCCTTATGTGACATAGTCTTAAGTTTTAAAAATTTCTCCAATGCACAACAGAAAGAACTTAGTGTTCCTTTGCCATCCTTCAGTCCCAACTTCATTAAAAGCTCTTAGAATTCACTGGTTTCCCTTTAAGGAAACCTCATCTCCATTTATCTGTTCCTCCTGAGAAAAAAATTGATTAGCTCCAATCCCATGCAGGAAGGGAGTCAATAAATGTTCAAATACAATAATAATAATGACCAGAAAGCTTCATGTTCTTCCTTTTTCATGTAGGTTGCCATGGTTACTACTAAACTCTTGTTTTGTTTCACTGGTCCTTCAGTTCTTTTACATAAGATTCCTCAGGGTTTACTGCTTACCCTCTCCTTACATTTCCTTGAATCAGTCATTGTCATTGATATAATACAACTGTGCTATATACCTGTTACTATTTCAATTTAAAATGAAGTATGTTATTTCTCATGAAACTTTAAGGATTAAATTATATAAATGAGTTTAAAGAATAGAAATAAGAGAATACTGTGATAAAAATCATAGCATTCTACTTTTTAAATTGGGTCAAATTGTACAAGTATTTGAAAAAATAACTATTTTTGTAACTAAGCTGCTGTAGTTTCCTGTTAGAATAAAAACTGCTGCTTCTTTATCAGAAAGACTTATATCAGACATATTTGAATACTAGAAAAATGTTACTTTCATCCCCAGAACAAGCTAAAGCAACTCCTTCTCTGTTCAGTGTCTCTGTGACAATAGCATTTCCCATAATGTATGCATGAAAATTTTCCCTTAGATTGCAACCCTGGTGTTAATAAGTCTTGAGGTTGAGTTTCCACCTCTGTCACCTAGGATGACCCATTGGTGTCATTATTGTTCTCTAAAATAGTCACTGCATTAGTAATGGTGCTACCAGGTTCAAAAGCCCTCCACTCTAGTTTTCTGAGGCAGCAGTTTGGCAACACATTTGCAAGTTGCACACCATGTGTTAAAATATTTCTTCCTGCTTTCAACAACCTCAGTCAGCATACAGCTATAGCTACTGGCTATTTTCTCATTTATTCTCTGTACAGTCCAGCCCAGAGACATGGTTGACTGGCTGAGAGCTCATCTTTGCTAATTCTGTTTTGTAACTTAACATTTATCAGATGATGAGGTTTCCAAGAACTAGATATGGCATCTGAAGTTAGGTCCTTATGTTACAGGCAACCAACATCTACTTGTTGCTAGTCTCAAATGGAGAGATCTTAGCTGCTGGCCATGATGAAGAGTCTCTCCTCCTTCTATAGGTTAAATTATGTAAAATTGCTGATATTTGGCCATTTTAACCTATAAACATGTCAGTATCATCTGATTCAGCCTGAGTTGTGGAAGAGAAGGAAGAGGACATTCCTTGTATGGTTTTGGCATATCTATGATTCTGATTTCTGCTATTCTACACAAAAGCTATAGATTCTCAAGTCTCAGGAAAAAAATTTGGAGGACCTATCAAATTCTGGCTGAGGTACATGAAATTGTTCAAAGGCCGGTGGATAAATCATTAATGAATTAATTGTGCTTCCTTCTTCTCTTCTATCTCACTTACAGTTGCTAGAAGTCCAGCATAAGGAGAGATAAGGAGAGTATAAAAGAGTAAAACCATGAGCACTTACTCATTGGACCTGCAAAGGGTAAGGAAGACAGAACAGTGAATCTAATTGCTTGCACTGGGGCGAGGGAGGCTACTGTAAAACATGTTTCTCACAGGGCTCTGCTTTGTTCCTCATCCAAGAATGTGTGCATATTTCTTTGAAAGAAAGATAGAAAAGTCAACGGCTAATATTTTCCAAGTGTCATCCAACCAAGAGATACTGAACAGTTATTATACTGGAGATCATGTGCACTAGAGCAGCTCTATTTTTCATGACCATCATGAGAATACTAAATGGAAATATAATTTGATCGAATATAAAGAAAGGTATCAGTTTGAGACAAGCACACACCAGAATTGGCATCAGGGAAAATGAAGAAACAATGAAATATGAGGTATGTCCATCTCAAAGCTCATATTTGATAATGATGTGTAGAAGACTCAGTCCTGTCATGTTTTACAATTCTTCACTTTATTAATCCCCTATAATTCTCTGGTTTGCTTTATCATTTTATGGTATTAGTGAAGCAATGGTGAATTTTACACATAAATACCTGGTAACTAATTTTCTTTCCACAGCAGAATATTATACATTGTCTCTAAAAAGTTGTATATCCCTTATCATATTATTAAGCCCTCTTTCGTATTCTTCAACATTAGAAGAAAGGGCTGAATGATGTAATTACTTTAAGGTCCCTTCCAGTGAAGAGACAGCAGAAATACTAGTTTCAGATGAGAAGCTTTTGTGATCACCTCCACGTTCCTGAAAGTATTGCAGCAAGATACTGTGGAAGAGCTTTTCTCAAATGTGGAATAAATGTCACTTGGCAATATGTGAGATGTTTTTAGGTGGGACATGAACAAACTTTTTTTTTTTCAATAATTATGTATTTCTTTTCTAAACTTCTATTATCATAGCAATTGATGTTGATTTTCTGCTTGAGATAGAAATAATTTATTTAAACAAATTAGGCTTAAAAGTAAAAATATGTTAAAAGTAATAAGAAATAATGGTACATTATTTAAGAAGATGATGAATGACTGATATTTAGGAAACAATGCAGAGTTGATTCTCAATGAGAAACCTAGGGTCAAGTTTACTAGTTTCTTCCAAGTGGCTCTATCTTTGAAATTCTGAAAAAAAAAGACCCCTCTTTAAAAAAAAAAATTTTCTAACGGTATGTCTTTATGAAGTTCATTAGAAGCCTGAATTCTCAGATTTGGATCCTTTGTTAAAGCCATTCTTAGAATTCTGAGGAGTTCTGACCTTCTTCAAAGCCATGGCCAAAGAATTGGTAAGGACAGAGACCTGTGGGTCATGGCTAGAAGGGCAGCAAATTGACATGACTGTCTTTAGCTCAGGAAAAACCATCTGTCATCCTGTCTTCTTTTACCATCACAGATTCTTGGGAGCCTGAATCTGCCTAGCACCACACTAAATCCATTACAAGCATTATATAGTATTTCTTTTAAAAAATCCTGTACTGTAGATATTTTATACCCATTTTAAGATTAAATATTGTGCTCTGGGTCACTAGTTGGAAACTGGTCGAAACAGGGTTAAAATTTTGGTTTCTGTAACTACAAACCATGACATTACTTTGGACCTTTTATAAAGGGTATTTTTGAGAGGAATCTAATTTTTTTCTGATCAAGATCCAGAAGTTTCAATTATATTTGGCAGGTACTTCAAAACATGTAATTGTTAGGTGACAAAATACTGCTATTATCTAAGAAAAAAGGAATACTTTAAACGATCATAAGTTTTCATCCTAATTTTCATTGTAATAAAGCTTTAAATGATTTATTTCAAGGGACTTAGCTATAAATTGAATTATTTGATTAGAAAATCATTTTTTCCCTAAAATCATTTTATTCTTTAGCCATTAAATTCATAACATGGGAAGCTTACAAATATAGAACTTTTGATTAAAATTTTTGAGGTTTTGCTCACTTACGCGTAATGCAATATATCCTGATCTCGTTTTGCAGCAATACTTTAGATAATAATTCTTAATAACTGAGGGTAGTAAAATCTGCATTCACATGTACGTACATGAACATGTGTGCATACACACAGACTGGAAGCTCTAGAGTGCTTCCAATAACCAAAAACCCAATTTCCCCCTAACCCAAAAGACTACTGAGTAAAACATTAAAATGAATATGGGGCCTGGATCATGAGGTCCTAAAATAATTGCAATTAATCAACAAGGAGGAGGGCGATTTATCTTGGGATACATTTGGTTTGATAGTTTGTGTCGGGAAAATGTATCCTCTGATGTAATTTCCTAGGGCCTCGTTTCATGTGTCTTACAGGAAGTGGTTCTTAGATGGATTGGAAACTGTTAGCCTGGGAAAACTTATAAAAGAATTGTAAATCTTGTCAGTAGAAAGTCCTCCCATCTCAGGGGATGTAAATTAGCACTGTATATATATATGTAGAAGGCTTAGTCCTGTCATGTTTTACAATTCCTCACTTTACTAATCCCCTGGGGTGTGTGTGTGTGTGTGTGTGTGTGTGTGTATGATTATATATACAAACTTCTTAAAATTGGCCTAGCATATACCATGTATTCAATAAACAGATGCTACTATTGAAAGACAAAATATCGACAAGCACATAGGCTCTGGGGTCATACTACCTGGACTTTATCATACAGCTGTGTGATTTTGAGCAGGTCAGCTAAACTCTCTGTGCCTCATCTATAAAATGAGAATAGTTGTAAATATTTCATAAGGTTATCGAGTTAATACATATAAAATCCTTAAAATTACCTCTACCATTTAGGGATTACTCAAAGAATGTTAGCTATTGTTAAACATTTTCATTCAAAGTGCTAAGTAAATCTTTACATTTGAATGATTAGACTACTTTCATGTTTGTTTCTCTGCCAAACAATCAAAGTTTTAGATATTTAAAAACCAAATAAAAATTGTTGAAAAGAATTATATAGTGTGAGTGTAGAAGTATGATATTGTTTTTTAAAAATCCTGAAAGGATGTTGTAAATGTCAAGAATAAAATCATCTAGTTTGATTTATTTATTGTAGATCTCTAAAATGTACACATTTTGATATTAATAAAATGTTAACAGACATTAGAGAGACATAAAGCTGATTTTTGTAATCAATAATTTATGTAGTTGGAATATTATTACCATGAACTGTTAAACAGTTTTAGAAACAATTACACTATTCCAACATTCCCTCAAAAGGATTTTTTTATTTTTCTAGCTTGTCACACACCTCCTTGAAAGCATAACTTATGTCTCAGATGACAAAAAAGTTAAGCTTGATATATTAACTGTACTATTTAGTCCACAATATTGAAGAGTAAAACACAAAGACCACTTGGTCAAGATTATAAATACAAAAAGTTGTTATTACCTCTGTTCAGAACTCCTCCTCCTACCTACCGCTCTCCTTTTCATCCCCTTTGACCTACCCATCATTCTTTTTTTCATCATGTTTGTTCATCATTTACAGTGTTCCTTCTGTTTGTTGGAGAAGGAAAATAGAAAGATAACGATGCCAATACAAGAGCTCTTGGTGATGAGGCATCTTACCGTAAGGGTCAGGCTTCATGCTGGGCATTCTGCACTCTTTAGCTGGAGTCTTCACAAAATCCTAAAAAATGGGCACAGAATCCCCTTTTTCAAATAAGGGAATAGAAATTCCAAAGTTCAAATAATATGCTCCTGGTCACACAGTTACTGTGTCACGGTCAAGATTTACAAACAAGTCAGTTAACTCTCATGAGACCTCTATAAAGCATACCACCTGTGCTGAAATTCCATTTGTGGAAAGGTATGGGTTTACTGGTTATCAAAATTACAAACGAAAAGAATACCCAGCAGGGAAATACCAATGAAGAGAATACACTAAAAGTTGACACTGAATATCTTTAGTTTGTGAAACAATGAACATATTTTCTTTATTCCTATTTCCCAAATTGTCTATAATGAGCATTCATTCTCTTAATGTGAACACACAACTTTAGAAGAATTAAACATTAAAAAAAAAAGCATTTCTAGGAGAAAGTGTTTCCTAACAAAGGCTTATTACTCTTCCTGCTGGTGTTTATACTGAGTTTGAGAACTCAAAGATTTTAAAAAGAAACAAACAAATCCAATCAAACAAACAAAACAGAAAAACAACAATCCAAACAATTCCATATCCAAAGATATGCATCATTTAGTATGGAATAGCAGACAATGGGTTTATCATTTTGTATTAGAAACAATCTTAACACTTCTCATACCATTCCGCCAACCATCTAGATTTGCCATGATCTAAATCAGAATTAAGTTTCGAAACATCCTTCTCCAAGTTTTTAACTCTGTAGAGCCTGGATTCCAAACCTTGCCTCATTGAGTGAGCCCCCTACTCAGTCACAGCTCTGCCACACCTTCACGGGGCTGTGTCTACTCACCTCTCTCAACCTTTCTCCTTCACTCCCTCCCTCTCCTTACTTCCACCTATACCCAACAAGTGATCCTGTTGACTGGATGAGACGGTCTACATGCATATCTGAATCAGCCCTGGCAAATCTAGACACACTAGTCATTCTTCCTCGCCCCTTACCTCAGCCATTTCTCAGAAAAGAAACTGGATACTAGTTCCCTTCCATCTACTGCATTTCATTTCCCCATAAATTAAATGTCTGCCCTAACACTTAGGAATATTGCATATAGCTGTTTTCAGAAAATGTTGCTTAAAATATTAATAGTTTTAAGGCC
>NW_011888849.1:6406530-6411147 GCF_000151845.1 Pteropus vampyrus | reverse complement strand
GGATTTAAATCCATGTCCTTCATTTAGGAGTACAATTATCCCTTGATCAGTTTCTTTACACTGCCCCATTACCATAAAATGCAATCATAAAATATTCAAGAGTAGCATATAGGTGAAGGGCTTTGTTCTATTATGGTTAATGGAAAATATGAGTAACCTTGCTCCCAGCCAGAAGAAAAAGATGGCAGAAAAAGGATCCAAATTACAATTTGGAGCCCATTGAGAAACTGCTTATTGTTATCTAAAGTAGAATCATTAAATGTAGATAGAAATGATGCAGGAGTCTTAGAGGAAACTTTCTCTCCTTTTTACTCCTCCCTCCTCCCATCATTCCTACAACACATGTGGTAATATTTGCTTAAGTCTTATGTCCTTATTTATTTAAGTGTCTATAGTTCCTTCCTTATCATTACTATCAAAGGAATTGTTTGAACTCTCTTAAATTCAGGTATTTGGCACTCAAAATTAATTTGTAAAATGACTACACTGTACTCAGAGCTAAGAAAATTCATGTACATGCGATTTACCAAAATAAGTATAAGAAATAAACATGTAGTGGTTAAAATAAATGTTTGTGATTTAAAAATGTTTAAATCATTTTTAAATCCAAAACCCAATTTCTTTGTGTCCTTAATGAAGATTATCATACCTGTTTTACTATCCACCATGAGGGTTAAGTGAAATAACCCATTTGGACATGTTCAGTACACATTTTTTGGCATGTTTTCTTGGATAAGTGTTAGCAGAGTATAAATCTATTGTTGAACTTGATGAAATAAACCACTGCTATAGAAGTATGTAAAAATGGAGGGGTCTCAGGTTAAAAAAAAAAAAGTCAGCATAATGCTTAATTTTTGCCATGAAGCTTAGTAGTTAACATAATAGGTTCCTTCAAAACATTGTTTTTCTATCTAGAGAATATTGTGTTCTTAGGACAACTAAATTGGATTTTCCTAAGTGGGTTCAGTTAGAAGCAGGCTTCCAAATAAAAACATCTCCAGTGGGTTAAGGCTCATCAATTCTGCTCTGCTATCATCCTGCCTGGGTATCATTTGCTAAGAAAATGACTTAGTATTGCCATGATAAAGACCATATGGTATAGAAAAGAAAAGTTAGACACCTTGGTGGACCTATATACTTCTCTTGTACCTGGGGCAGGATTTACTTACCCAAAGAAGAGAGGAATGATCCAAATGCTCTTGAATGAGCATGGAGAGGAACAGCTGTTGACAACAAATTGATTTCATTGGTTAAGTTCAACAGCAGTAGGCAGGGAGCCTGGAGTTGCTGCCAGCTGCTGTGCATACACACCAGGGTAGTTAACATCATTAAGACAATTTGAGAGCGCCTAACTGGAGAAGCAGAGAGCTAGGATCATTGCAGAGGGAGGAAGGCAGAGAAGCAGAGTTCTGACTACGGGGTACTCCATGGGCCTTAAACAGAGAAAGGAACAAACAGCAGGGTAGATTGCAAAACACAATCCGCTACCCTGTCATTATGACAGCCTTGCTACCAGATGAGAAAACTATTTGGTCTTTCCAGGTCCCATTATACAACTTTCTTTTAGTACACCGAGCTCACTGGGAATTTGCCACATCTCCTTAAAGCTCATAGATGGTATATGAGATAAAACCCAAGTGTTGCTACATCTATTCTCTGTGTGGGAAAAGCCTAAGAGAGCTTCAGCATCCTTCCAGATACCTTTTATGGGAGCAAGACTGCCTAATGTCAAAACACACGCCTAGGGAAGCAGGATGAGACACAAGTGCAGGAAACTGCTGTCTACAACAGCCAAATATTTAGATCCTAGAGAAAGGTTGCCAAAGGCTTCATTTCCTGAATATATGTGCCAAATGTACATGTCCAGAGATCAAATTTCCGATATGGTTTTAATCCAATTCTTAAGCCTGTATGGTTTACATATCTCAAATAGCCTGTGTGTATAAGAGAAGGAATTGAATTCATGGTGTGGAGCTCCTTTTATAGATGGGTTTTAGTAGTAGCTATCTCTGCATTTACTTGGCTAGAGGTATTTGCTTGGAATTGTCTGAAAATTTAAATGTAAAAAGACCTCTTTCTAATAGAAGTAACTCCTCTAAGGGCTAAAGGAAAAAAAGGTTTCCTATAACTCCATTGTTATCTTCTCCAGGATCTAAATTTCAGTAAACTGCCAGAAATTTGGCAACACTGTTTAGAATGATGGATGAATGGCACAAAAATAAACATTTTCCAAATGTCGTCTATTTAATGAAGGCAAATTTATGGAACATTATAATTTCTCAACACTCGTATAAGATTTATTACTATGTTTTATCTTTTTAGAAGCCTTCATAATCATAATCAAAGCATTTACTCGTAACTGTTATTAGAAGTCAGTGAGTACTTTTGATTTCTTTTCCTTAATCACGTCTCAGAAAAAAAAAAAAGTGTAAGAAAGTCCTGTGTTTGTCACTTTCTACAGTATAAAGGATAGCCCCCAGCTCACCATGTATTTCCTAAAACACTATTTAAGTTACACAGATCTAGAGGTGAGAGGGGCAAAGAGGCAAGTAAGACATCTCTCTTCTTCATGGCCAAAATTGTGCACTTGACATAAACATAACTTCATTCTTCATGATTCCTGGAAATGTATGAAGTAGAAAGGAGGATGGCATCAGTTTTAGAGCCTCTACAATATGCCAGGTACATGTACTTGGCATGATCACATAAGGAGACAGGATTTACTTGAAGAGATTAAGGCACTTGTCCAAACATTCAGGACACTTAGGTGTCGGAAACAAGTCTGTACATCCAAGCAAGTTGTTCAGTTCTGAAGCTAAATATACTGTTACCATACTGACTTTTTCATTCACAGGGCGACCTTTTGTCCTTCATACATACACTTCGATAATCTCAGATTTCTACTTCAGTCTTAAATTAGGTTTGACAAATAGACTTAATCCAACTAGGTATGTTTTCTAACATTGGCAAAAAAAGAAACATCTTGGCCTCTGTGACATGTGCAGGTTCATGTATACCCCACAGATTGTTTCTTCATAAACTACAATGGATCTATAAATTTATAGATATAAATGTCCATGACGACAGAAAATACCCTCTTTAGATCAAATACTGGATTAAAGAAAGATATTTGTATCCTAGGACTTGTTAAGCCTTGGATGAGTTTCTTTAGACTCAGTGACTATAACTACCTGAAATAATTTTGGTGCAGATTTGAGAAAGTGTTAGCTGCCTCATATTTGCTTCCAGGACTGTTCCTGATGGTACCAAACATCTGTTGGGTTTTCTTGACTGCAACAATGCATGCATTAATGTTTTTTTGTAATTTTTTTTTTTTTAGAAAATAGTAAATTATGTATAGAACATTGAAATTCAACAAAATATTAGGTATCAGAGCAAAGACTATTCAATGTTTTAAAAAGGAGAGCAGAAATTTCTGGTCAAGATGGTGGAGTAGGTAAATGCTGTGTTTGCCTCTTCTGATGACCACATCAAACTACAACTAAACTACAGAACACCCATTATTTGAAAATCCTCTGAAGTCTAGCTGAACAGAAGTCCTACAACTAAGGATACAGAAGAAGCCACCTTGAGACTGGTAGGAGGAGCAGACATACAAAACTGGTTGGTCTCGTACACAAATGTGGCAGTTAATTATGGGAGGAATATCTTGACTCTGGAAGACCCCCAGAGGGGTGAGTGGACCCGGCCCCAAGCCAGGCCCCCAGGGATCTAGGAAAGTCAAAAATAGAAGTCCCCACAACTTCTGGCTGTGAAAATCAGCAGTCTATGGCTGAGTGAGATGAAGTGCTGCTAGAATCACAGCATTCCTCCTAAAGGGCCTGAGCAAGGACTCAGTCATGAACTCGCATGCTCTGAGTTCCAGCACCAGGATATCAGCTTGGGGGCACCAGGGACATATGAAGAGAAACAGATGTCTGGCTTCAGAGTGAGGGTTGGAGGGGCAGCTTTTTCCCAGACAGAAGTACTGGCAGAAGTCATTGTTCCTTTGTTGAGCCCTCCTCACTACTGGTGCACAGACATAGGTGGCTGCCATATCTGAGTTTTCATCAAACTGGCTAACACAGGTCATCATTCTGCCCTGGTAATTCCTTGAGACTCAACCCTATCCAACTTGCAGGCCCACCCAAGCTACTTCCAGGGGCTTTTCCATACAAACAGCCTGCCTTGGCTTGTGTTGTAGACTTTCTTAAAATCTGTTAATGGTTCACAAAGCCCAAACAAGTAGCATCTGGCCTTGGCATTCCCTGTACCTCTTGCTGAGCAGCCCCAAACCTGGCACTAGAGGCAGTCAGCCTCAGTTCATGACTAGGCCTCTCGAGGCACATCTAAGCCCAGTGCAGGTAGTGACCAGCTGCAGATTGCATGGTGGCTTATTCCAGGTGGTCCTGGGAAGGACACAGGCTGTAGCTAAATTTGGCCTGTGGCAGGGACCCTCCAAGGAGGCTCCGGGGCCAGCATACTCAGTTGCTTGCTTTGAAACATGCTAGAGCACCACCACGGACCCCATTAGGGAAAGAAACACCCAAAGGGAAGACTGGGCAGGAACCAGAACTATGCTAAAGTGAATCCTGCTCCATAAGGTCAGGCCCTACA
>NW_011888849.1:6387573-6402870 GCF_000151845.1 Pteropus vampyrus | reverse complement strand
AAAAAAAAAAAAAAAAAAGCTACAGAAAAAGAATTAAACAAAATGAAGACAAGCAACCTACCAGATTGAGTTCAAAACACTGGTTAGAAAGATGCTCAATTAACTTAGGGGAAGAGTAAATGAATTCAGTGAGAACTTCAACAAAGAGACAGAAAACATAAAAATGGATATAGAAAACAAAAAAGAACCAGTCAAAAATGAAGACTACAATAACTGAAATGAAGAATATATTAGAGGGAATCAACAGTAGATTACATGAAGCACAGAATAAAATCAGCAATTTAGAAGATCAGAAGAGTTTGGAGAAACATGGTGGCATGAGAGACATCTTCAGATCTCTCTCCTTGAAACAACAATAAACGGAACATCTAAAACACAACAGAAAACACCCAAACTGCACACCAGCACATCTGAACGTGGGATCTGCGCATAAGAGCTACCACAGGTCAGAACTCTGGGTGTCGAGTGGTGGACTGGGAGAAATAAAGAAGCTGCCTCTAGTAGCCAACAGAGTTCCCTGTAGGAGGAGGGGAAAAGGAAAAGGCATGGCGAGTTCCCTGAACGGCCCTACATGGGAGTACTGTGAGCTCGATGCGGCCAACGGCAAGGTCCAGTCATCAGGACAGAAAGCAAAGAAGTGGGCCAACAGAGAAACAACAGTTGATTTTTTACCAGCTGTGGTTGCAAAACCAAAGCTGAGCCACAGCCCCCAATCCCCAATCCAGAGCCTCCCCCCACCCCCCTATATTCTCCAAGACTGAACACCACGGATTCCAGGGGAATCTGAGCAAACGCTACCAAAACTGTCACTAACACTGATAGGGACTGAGACTGAGAGTAGTGAGCGCAATTAAACATCTATAAGAAAAAAAAAAGCATTATTAAGGCTTTATATAAAGCAAGGATCCAAGAGGCTTAGACACTACCTACTGGAAACCAATAGAAGATTGGGTAGCAGAAAAGAACTAATCAGTACAGCAAAGAAAAAAAATAATCCAAAAAAATAAGAATAGTTTAAGGGCCTCTGGGATAAAATTAAGCATAAAAGCATTCACATCATAGGGATACCAGAAGGAGAAGAGAGAGAACAAGGGATTGAGAACCTACTTGAAGAAATATTGATGGAAAACTTCCCTAACTTGGCAAAGGAAATATACATATAAGCCCAGGAAGCACAAAGTCCCAAACAAGATGAACCCAAAGAAGCCCACACCAAGACATCATAATTAAAATGCCAAAGGTTAAAGACAAAGAGAGAATCTGAAAAGTAGCAAGACAAAAGCAGTTAGTTAACTACAAGGGAGCTCCCATAAGACTGTCAGCTGATTTCTCAACAAAAACTTCACAGGCTAGAAGGGATTGGCATGAAATATTCAAAGTGATGAAAAATAAGAACCTACAACACAGATTATTCTACCCAGAAAAGCTATCATTTAGAATTGAAGGACAGATAAAAAGCTTCCCAGACAAGAAAAAGCTAAAGAAGTTCGTTACCACTAAACTAGTATTACAAGAAATGTTGGAGGGACTTCTTTAAGAAGAAGACCACCCCAAAATGATAAAATATATAAATAATAAAATGGCAATAATTACATATCTATCAACAATTACTTTAAATGTAAATAAATTAAATGCTCCAATCAAAAGAGATAAGGTTGCTGAATGGATAAAGAAAACAAGATCCTTACATATGCTGCCTATATATTCACTTCGAATCAAAAGACACAAATTGTCTGAAAGTAAAGAAATGGAAAAAGAATATTTCATAAAAATGAAAACTAAAAAAAAAGCTGGGGTAGCAAAACTTATACCACACAAAATAGACTTTAAAATAAAGGCTATAACAAGAGACAAAGAAGGACCCAGTAATTCCACTTCTGGGTATTTATTCGAAGAAATCCAAAACACTACTTTGAAGGGACATGTAGAAACATATGTTTATTACAGCATTATTTACAATAGCCAAAATATGGAGGCAACTTGGGTGTCCATTCATCAATGAATGGATAAGGAAGAGGTGATACATATATACAATGGAATATTACTCAGCCATAAAAATGAATGAAATCTTTCCATCTGCAACAATATAAATGAACCTAGAGTTTATTATGCTGAGTGGAGTAAGATAGAGAAAGACAAATGCCAAAGGATTTCACTTACATGTGAAATCTAAAGAACAAAATAAACAAACAAAAAGAAACTCATAGATACGGAGAATATTTTGATGGTTGCCAAATGGGAAAGGGGTTGGGCGGGGGGTTGGTATTTAAAAAGGGAATGACATTAAGAAGTACAAATTGGTAGTTACAAAACAGTTATGGGATCTAAAGTATAGAATAAGGAATATAGTCAATAGTATTATAATAACTATGTATCATGTCAGATGGGTACTAGATTTATTGAGGTGATCACTTCGTAAATTATATAAATGTCTAATCACTATGTTGTACACCTGAAACTATTGTGCTGTATGCCAATTGTAATTGAAACATAAAAAAAAATTAAAATAAAAATATAAAAATAAAAAAAATAGGAGAGCAATGTTAACAGGAAATAAACCGAATGGCCTCATAAACAGTAACATGAATTTTAAATGCCAATTGCTTTAAAATGTTTAAACTAAAATAAATTCAAATTTCCTTTTATAACTGCTATTTATAATCCTTTTGATGCTGATATATGAGATAAAAGCATATAGATTACAAAAACTGAGGGTTAGAAAGAAATTCAATGGTTTATCTAGATCAATTAATAACATGTTATTTAATAACGTATTTAATAACATATTTATGTTATTTAATAACATAAACAAATCTATTTAAAGATTTGTTTAAATATTTAAATCGATTTAAATCAATTTAAGTCTATCTTTAAATCTATTTAAAGATTATGTTATTTAATAACATATTTAATAACATATTTATGTTATTTAATAACATAAACAAATCTATTTAAAGATTTGTTTGTAGAGAGTTCAATTTCTTGGGAAACAGTATAACAGCTGGATAAACAAAGGAATTTAAATAAAAGGAGACCTAGGTTTAAATGTTGGCTTTGTCACTTACTTAAATAGGTCTTTGGGCAAGGTATGGAAACTCATTAAGCCTCATCCTTAAATAAGGAGAATGATAATTTGCCTATTTTGTATGAATGTTGTGAGGGAGTAAATGAATTAATTGGTGTCAAACACAGTGTCTTACACAGATTAAATACTCAATAATAAATGTTAACTGTTATCTTTCAATTTAGCTCTATACATGGATATTTTGACACCTCTTAGGAACATCTTAGTTCCCTAAAAAAGTACATTTTAGATTTCTTCTGAGTCTACAAATAGCAGCTTTAAACCTGTACAGTAAGTATTTCAGAATAAGAGCATTAACATGCCATATGTAACTCGCATGCCATATTTCTGTTTGCCAAGTGTTTAACACTGCAACTCATTCCAGTGGCTTAATTACAAAGTTGAGCTCTGACACCCATCACTCTGGAGAAGGAAAGTCTGTCCAGAATAAACTGGAAGTATCTTCTTTCTGTATGAGTTAACAGTCAAGAAATCTGATTTCAATACAAGCTGATGAGTTAAATGCAGAGCTTTGGTTCCATGCTCTCTTGGTTTGCAGTGTTTTTCTATATTCTTTCCATTTTCTAGGATGCATGAGTCCATGGTCAAGCAGCTATTTCCCTTGTGTGTAATAGTAGCTTTGCCTTTTGATTGTTAAAGAAAACCCACCATATAGTAATCTGATAACATTGTAAGATGTGAGGCAGACAATGATTAGAGCCTCTTTTTTAAGCCTCCTGTCCTTGGAGGTAAGCCAGGCATTCCTAAAATAAAGAGGCCCTTACAATCTGTCATCAAAGAAGCAATATTCTGAGCCATCAGTTCTGACCACTAATAAGGCACTCATTTTTTGTTTTTCTTTCAAGAGTAAAAGTTATCTATACTTTCTAGTGGCCAGAGTTTCTAGCCACTAGAGCTCTGTGAATGACAGGTGTGCCCAGGTATTGATCCTCAGCCTTCGTCATCCTCAGGAGGGGCCTGGTGTGCAGCGTCATCTTTTATCGTTGATATAATCAATATATAAAACATTTTATGCTTGAGTCTTGATGTGAAAATGTTGAGAAAGACTGCAGGTTCTAGTCTATTCTTCCTCAGATAGCCAAAGGAAGTCTAGTATACTGAGTGGTGTCTGGCTGTGGGATATCTCTATGGTAGAATACAATTGTAATACCCCCTTTTCTCTGGTTTTCCTTAGACATGTGGAAATATGTAATTTCTATATAATTGGTGGGTATTTATTTTTCAGCATATAGTTGGGAATTTTATCCTGGAGAGAGTGAATTTTGTCTGTCTTCCAATATCAAGAAAATGACTGGCTAATTAATTATTTATAAAGAGTAATAGTGTACATGTATAAAGATAAGGAATATGTGGGTTCATGTTCATACTCATTTAACTGTTACCTGTTTTCCTTCAAATACTAGAAAAAAGGGTAAAATAACATAAATGTTAATAAATATATCATTGCTAACTATATTTGTATTATTCTTATTTTATGATTACTAATATCTCTATAGTATTTCATACCTTGCAAAAAGAGTTGACCTCTTAAAATTATGGGAACACAAAACACAAAAGGCATGATGGAACCAAAGTGGGTCTATTGGATAAATGGAGAATGAGGAAACACTGCACAAAACTAAATTTCTGCACACCGAGGTTAAAATATGTGTGTAGGAATATTATTATCTTAAAATAAAAATCAGCCAGTGGCTCAAGAAGGATACACGTTTTATTACCATATAGAAAGAAAACCTTCTAGTATTCCTATTTTTGTGTTTAAAGCATCATGCAAAGACACTTCCCAATTCCTTTTATAAACTCTTAATTGTGGAGGGAAGAGAATATTTGACAAAGGGGGTGTCAACTGACTCAGAGGTTCATTGTGCTTTTTAATACTGCCTTCTTTAAACGAAGGATAAAGCGAAAACTAAATCACCAAGAAAGAGATCTGTAAAAGCAAAAAGAAAAGAAAAAAAGAAAGCTTTTTTTTTTTTTTAAAAAAAAGGAGCTTTAAAATGCTAACAACGGTGTGACTGAAGAGGACTTTTCAGGGAAGAAGAAGAAAAATAGCACTGGTAAGGAAGTGGTAGTGAAAGGGGTAGGACTTACAAAGGAGCCAATGAACATGGAAAAGGAAGAAATTTATAAAAATATGTATCTAAGGGACTACAAAGAATCATGCAAAGTGATTTATTCTAGTTTCTTGTCTTCAAGACAACTATAAGTCAGTCTTGCTCTAAGGTTGCTCTTTCCAAATGGTGGCCACTAGCCACATGCGGCTGTTCAGCACATCATATGTGGCTACTGTGAATCAAGATGTGCTCTAAGTGTAGGAGATCAATTTTGAACACTAAGCATAACAAAGAATGTAAAATAACTCACTAATGATTTTTATATAATAATAACATTTCAGATATACTGAGTTAAAAAAATAGATTGCTAAAATTAACTTCACCTTTTCAAAATCTTTTTTGTTTGTTTACTTTTTAATGTGACAACTAGAAAATTTAAAATTACACATATGGCTTACGTTATACTTAGATTTGATAGTACTGTTCTAAGGGTTTTAAAATATTATTTGAACCTATTTACCCACAAACATTTTTCCATTTGAGAAAAATTGTAGTGGCTGGTCCCACACTTAGCAAATTCCTCATCACGTCTATCGATTATTTCGGTTTTACTTTGGTAACTCTTACAACTTAAATCATATGAAATTTATGCCTACTCCCCCTCACACATCTAAAGAAAGTCACTAGGAGAAAATGGTGGCTACTAGTTCATGTGCTCCTTTCCTTAATACATGCTGTTGAGAAAGCAGAATATGAGATGATCAAGACCAAGGGTAGAACTGAGAAAAAAATAAGAGGAACCAGACAAAAGGAAACAACTTGTGCTCAGAATTTAAATCCAAACTGAAGTGTACTAGCTTCTACCTTGCACTCTGCTCTTAATTTTCATCACAGTTATGATTGGCTCACTGAATCATTTAAGAGTCTTCACCAGAGGCTTGAAACATTTTTGCACTTCAGTTTCTTTAATGACACATCTAGGAGTTTGGATTAGATGAGTTTATAAAATCCTTTCAAGTTTGAACTTGTACTGACTGCTTCTGTTTGAGAGCTTTTGAACTAACCATTACCCCCACTCTGGACTGCTTTCTCTTCATTATCTGTGTGCCGGCTTCTTCCTGCCATATAAGTTTTAGTATAAAGGTTATTTTCTCAGAGCACTCTTCTCTAACCTACCCTACGTGGTCTTCCTGTCATTCTCCATCACATCGCCCTACTTTATTTTTCCATAGCATTTATATCAAGCCAATTTTTCCTTGCTTATCGTCTTATTTGTTTACTTGTTTATGCATTCATTTATTTATTCGCCCTACAAGAACATAATCCTTATGAGAGTAAGGACCTTGTCTGTCTTATTCACTGCTTTCTATCCCACACAGAAGAGTGCCTGGGATACAGTGTGTTCTAAAAATATTAAGAAAATGAATAAGTGAATCAGACCTGATTCTTAGATATAAATGACTAAAAGTTACTTTGACTAACTTAACAGAGACTAAATTTATTAACTAATGTAATTGCCAACAAAGACTGGAGGACCAAATTTGGAAACTAGGGAGAACAAAGGAAAGTCATGCTCCCAAATAGAATCCGTAGAGCCCAAATCACATCATGGACCCTGCCCAGTGAGGATACCTCTGTTCCTGGCGTCTAACATTCAATGCTCTAGCTCTCCACCACTGGCTGATATCACTGTATGTAGACATTGGTTGTGCCTGAAGTTTCCATTTGTCCAGCTGCCCTTAGAAACTGTATGCTGCTATCACTTGACCATTGCCAAAAGGAATTCTGCATTGACCTGACTTCTTTGTGTTAAAGCTCCATACATAGAATTCTGAGTGTGTGCATTTGATTGTTAATGGCTCATGCCCTGCCTACTAGGAAAAACGATAGTGAGAATCTAGTATTTTTTCTCTTCTATGTAAGGAAAAGGACTTTGCCTCTCATTAAGATTTATAAGGCAGGGACTTCTAGAACATAGAGAAGGGGCTCAGATGCTGGACAGATTCCCCAAATAATAAATGACCTTATAATCTTGTATGTGGTTGTAGATGCATATATATATATTTATAAGATGTATTCCTTACTGCTATATAGCGTACAGTTAGCTTCTGAGACTGTACTGAATTTCCGAATGATAAATAGCATGCTGTATCAGTCAGAGTTCTCCAGAGAAACAAAACCAATAGAATACATATATTTATAATAAAGGATTTTTATATTTATTATAAATTAATTATGCTATTATTTATCATACTGTTATTATATATGTACTTATTATAAGGAATTGGTTCATGCAGTTATGGAGACTATGAAGTCCCCAGATTTGTAATTTGGTAAGCTAGAGACCCAGGAGAGCCTATAGTATAGTTCTGGTCTGAGTCTGAAGGCCTGAGAATCAGGAGAGCAGATGATGAAATTTCCAGACTAAAGGCCACAGTCTCAAGACCCAAGAAGCGATAAAGTTTCAGGTAGAATCCAAGGGCAGGAACAGAACAGTTTTTAGCTCAAGGTTGTCAGGCAGGAGGAATTTCTTCTTACTCATGATAGGGTCAGTTGTTTTGTTCTATTCAGGCTTTCAACTTATTGGGTAAGGGTCACTCATACACATTAGAGAGGACAATCTGCTTTACTCAGTATACTGATTTAAATGTTTTTCTCATCCAAAATTACCCTCACAGACATATCCACAATAATGTTTGAACAAATACCTGAGCACACCCCATGGCCTAGTCAAGTTGACACAAAATTAACCACCACACATGCCCTTCCAAAGACATCAACAATCCAGTTAGATCTCAAAACCTAAAGTTTTGACATGGTCATTTTTTTTTTTTTAATTTATTTTATTTTATTTTTTTATTTTTTAGGTGAGGCAACCCTTGGTTGACCTCACAGATTGCAAGGACCTTGTCAGCTTACAATCCCTTATTTTTTTATTTTTATTTTTTATGCCTACATCTCCTGGTCTTCCTAAGTGGTGTCCCATCCAAGTACTAACCAGGCCCAACTCTCCTTAGCTTCTCAGATCAGATGGGATCAGGCTTGTTCAGGGTAGCATGGCCGTAGACACCATGGTCATTCTTTAGCCCACTGTCCGACTAAAACCTGATATTGTACTCTTCAGTTCCATAAGGGGGTTATTCTCCCTCTGAGATTGCTGGGTGAATGTTTTACTTTAAAAATACATAAAATGGACTAGAAGGACTTCAGATTCAAGATGGGAGACCTTGAAAAGCTGTAGTAATTACACATTCAAGCTATCATTTTGGTTGATGCCAATGAAGTGAAACAGAAACCATAAGCTCATTTGCAAATTAAAATGAGAGGGGAACTTGAGTAAGAGACACATTCTGCCTTCTAGGAGGAAAAGGACATCTGGTTCATGGCAAGCCCTGCCAAGGTACAGCTAGCTGGAAGAGCCAAATGGCTCCCTGCTATATAATCCTGAGAAACAAAGAAAGGCAGGTTAGGTAGAGGGATAAAAGGTTTATTTTAAAAAAGAGATTGATAACTGCTGTGAATTTAATTATATTTCCACTGCCAAAATCCCATCGCTATTGAAAAGCAACAGAGAAAACCGTTTCCTGAGATATTCAGTATTTTTAAGATAGTCAAAATTTGCTCTCAAATAACAGTCAAAGGAAGTCAGGAAAAAGATGAAGTAGAAGAGAAATGAACACAAACAGAATAGCAAACACACCCTAAGCCACCAACACATCGAAGGCCCATAGGCAAGAGGGAGTCTTGTTTAATGCAGTGTCCCAGGCAGTTAAGGTTTTGTGTTATTATATAAGGTCAACAATTCCACATGTGAACATACCTTTTTTTTCAGTTATAGACTATTGAAGGCAAAGCTACAATCTTTGACATTAAATATGGGGTTCTTAGAAAGCATTGGTAACCACATAGAGGGTTCCACGTGATGGTCCCAAAGGTCTCGTTTATATTTAGAATTTGAATTCTAGAATTCTGAATTTCTGGTTTAAAATTTAAAAGCTTTATACCAGAACTCAGACTAGGATTAAATAAGTAAGGCACCCCTATCAGTCACAAAAATTAAGGAGTCACCAAAAAACTCAGTAATCAGGATAAATAATATTTTAATGCAATATTAAAATAATAGTAATTGAATCAGCAAACTCTGGCTCATGAGCTGGCTGCCTGTCTTTATAAAGTTTTATTGGAACCAGGTGAATGAGACAGATTTGGATCTGTATATAAAATTGTAATGTCATCTATATGTTATTTATCATAGATTTCTTTTGCATCGATTTTTAAATATTATATTAAAATACGATTTATCTTGAATATTGAGTTTTTGGTGCTCTCTTAAATTTTGCACCCCAGGTGTTTCACTTAGGACACTGTGATACTAGTCCCGCAACACACCTTTTTCAACCGAACTATTCCTAATGTTGCTGGGCTGAAAATACTGCAGTTAGCTATAGTCATCGAAATATTATAATTTGCTAAGTGAATTATACAGATTATTTATTTCACTCTGACAGCGCCTCCATGCAAATATTATTTTCCCATTTTATAGGAAAGCACCTAAATCTCCTTGGCCAAGATAATACAGCAAAGGCAAAATCAGGATTCAGTTTTCTGCAGTATGATATGGTGGCCCACGTTACTAATCACCACTTAAAGATTTGACGAGTTTCTTCTAAGAGAAACTGCTTTCCATTGTTTATGGCATCATGTTTTGGTACACTTGGGGATAGTTTCACTCATTTGTTTGCTAAATTAATAAAAATAATCAAATACAACTGGTAGACCCTTTTTGAAAAATGAAACATGGATGAATATCATCAAATATACTTGTACAGTGTAGAAGAAAGTATTTATGTATATAATGTAATCTAATATTCTATGCTATTAAAATTAAAATTCTTTAAGAGATACATTTGCTAGGACCTACTCATCTGAAATTATACTAATTTGAGCAATGTAGAGTAACTTGATAGTTTAGACAAAAAAACTTGGAAGAACCTTTGCGAACATGCTTAGATCTGCATAGTTATGGGGACCTTCTCCTTCTGTAGGGGAGAAGATATTTCTCCTTTACTACAACCTTCCTTCTCAACGGGTTATCTAGCTTTAGTTTCAACCACAATAATGTCACGTAAGTCATAGCAGTACCTCCAGGATATGGTCAATACCTTCACTCACGCATCAACATGCTTTTCCCTAAAGCACAAGAACATAGCACTGCTGCTGGGCTTAGTATGCCTCAGAGGTCTCTTCCAATGATGAAAAATTACTTTTATTCAGGCATTCAATTTCCTCCCTTTTTCTGCTTAGTTGATCAATTTTATCTTATTTTAATCATATCTCAATTACAGTTCTTCAGTTACTGTCATCCTGCTCACAGATCCTTTGAAGAACAGTTGCCCAGTCAAGCATTCCTGCGAAAGGGGCAGCTCCCCTTGGATGAGGCAATCTAGCCTCTAGGTGTGATTCTTTGAATCAGGGCAACCATGAAATCAAGGACAGTCAACACCTAGAATAAGTAGTGATTTATAAAGGGGCCTGACTCAAAATCATGGCGGAACCAACTAGTTTTTTTTTCCCCTCATGAAGAATCAGGTCTAAAAAATAACCTTGAGAATGAGAAATTGCACATTGAGGAATAAGTATAAAAGGAAGATGTATGAGTGTATGTGGGGAGAGATCATGGCAATCTTAACAGGGCCTATGTGAGCCTAAGTTATGTAGCAACAGACTTGCAGAGAACAGGATAGATGGTTAGTGAGAAGCTATGTAGCTTGTGAGAGAAATGGAAAGGGGATGTAGTCTCTGTAGTTCCCTTTGTTCTTAACTGCCCCCTTATCCCAGCTCCAAACCACACACATATTTAAACACAGATCTCATTCCTAAATGAGGTAATTACTCATCGCATTTGGGGCATTATAAAGCAGGTTTCCCAAATATTTAATACTAAAATGGAGAGGCTAAAATTATAAAAATAAGGTTCATTTTGTAAAGGATAAACAATTTTTAAAGAAAATAAGATTTTAAAGAAGGCATGGGTATAAATCAAAATTCTGTAAAGAATCACTGCTAGGAGAGGCACTAGAAAAATGGTTAAGAGAAGTATCCTCAAACTAGACCCCCTGGGTTTGAACACTTATTGCCACTACTAGCTGTTTCACTTGGGCAATTTGCTCCACATCTCTATGCCTCAATTTCTTCATCTACTTCACAGTGTTATTGTGAGGATTAAATAAATTGATAAATGTAAAGTGTGAACAATGAAGCTTTATTGTTAAGCATCTATAATGTGTAAAAAGGAAGGTGATAAAAACTTTTGTATCATACTTCAAATGAACTTGAGGCCTATGCTATATAATTCCATGGCCTAAGATAGAGTAAGATACTAATGGCACAGCATTTCCCTACCCTTTGTGTAGATTAAAGGTGGCTGCAAATTCTTTGTCACTCTTCCTACTAGAAGTTGGAATTTATTTCTTCTGCTCTGTTCTTGATGTTGATTAAGAAAAAGAATATGGAAGAAGCGATGTTGGATCTGTTTCAGGACTGCCTTTAAGAGGACAGGCATCTTCTATTTTCTCCTTCATGAAATATTTTCTCTTGGGGCACTTCTTGGAACCCAGCCACAATGCTGTAATAAATCCAAATCACAAATAGAGGCCAGGTACTGTTGCTTTAGTCAGTTGCCCCAGTTGAGTGCCCAGGTGACAGGCAGTCAGTGATCCACCACATGGTGACTCATGTTGGATGACCCAAGATCTAGAAGATTCCTCTCTAAGTAATGTTCAGGGATGGAGGCTTTCACCTGGGCTCCACAGAAGTCAAGAGAAGCCAATGCCACATCTGTTCTTTGAAGTTCTTAATATATTAACTTATAAAGAAACACCAAGATGGAATGTCAAAATATCTGCTTCTAAGCAACATTTAAAATGTAATGTTTTCTATCAAACACACACAAATGTAATGCAATATAATCATGTAACTTTCCAGATCACCATAAGATAAAGTAATAATTCACAGTGAACTATGCAGACAGTATGGTTCAATAATGAGACTAAAGTTTACAGTTATATGACAAATGTCTTCTTCTTTTAGTTCTGCTGGTATGCCTATATGATATCAGGTCTACCCTCATTTGGAGTTTAGGACAAAAGTCAAAATGTGAAGTCATGCCATCTGCCTCCACTCCACTCCTTAATTTCACTCTTACTTTGTGTTGGTGATCTACATCTTTACATAGATGAGGTAATGAGCCTTTTCTCCTCTGCTTCTTAATGGATTTATTAAGATGCTACCTTTTAATGAACATCCTTCCTGTCCCTTTAGATAAAAATTCATTGCATTAAAATTCTACTGTTCATACAGCCCAGAGATTGATTCAATTGATGGATCAGACCACACTTTCTTGTATTTCTATGGGATTTTTGCTTGGTTATGATATTTTTTTACATTTTGTTCAAACATTTATCAGGGGTTCATATATTACTGAGTTTGGGGAAAGATCAAAGCCAATTAATTTTAACTTTTGTGGGTAAAAGAAAATATCCATTGGCGAAAATGAGAGCATTTATTTTTAACCAGATTGAGTTCAGAGTGATTCAGAACATTCTGTAGTAGTTGTTGAAAACACCACCTCATATAAAATAAATTATCCACCATGGCAAAAAGCACTCAATGCTCATGTCAGTGAGAGACCAAAATACTTAGGGGAAATAAACAGTCTTGCAAATAGCAACTGACGAGTTTCTATTATCCCCTATTTCTTTTTGACTGTCAGAAAAAACAGTGGAACAAAATCAGTCCTCTTAGCTCTGACAGTCCTAATCCCTTCCCTGCCACCTCACAAAGAAGATGATGAAATCCTCCCTGACACCAGATAAAAAATGATAATGTGTTTTAGTGATAATGTGTGTAAGCCTCAAAATGCAAAACCAGAGTGTTAATATTCTCTCCTAAAAGAATAAAACTATAAATCTCCCTTAACAGATACATTACCACTGGATAGCACCAGGTACTAGAGGAACTCAAAAACAGAGAGAACCAAAACAAGAAATTCCATCGAGGCTAACACCAGCAAGGTTAGCAAACCTTGTCAACTAGTGTTAACTCTAATGAAAACAACTTCAATGGCATCCCAGATCCACAGTTACTAAATATGGGAATTCTTTTTGTTTGCTTTAAAAAAAAATTTTTTTAATTCACTCATTTTTTTATGAAATAAGTTTTGTAGTCATTCAACTTAATAATAACTTAATCAAGAAGGCAGCAATATATGTTGGAAGCAGAGAAAATGGTTTTAATTTTGACTCTGCCCTCAGAAGGTGAGAGGAGCAAAGTTTGCCACCCCAAAATATTCCTCTTTGAGATATTGATTATTTTAAGCTGGTTATTTTTGAAAAACAAGACTCTGAAAGAACTTTTTATCTTCCTCTTAACTACATAAAAGGAATTTAGATAGAGGAACTGCTCCAGGAAAGGAAATATCATCATCGATAACCACTGTTCTTTTCTCCTGTTAATCTGTCTCATGTTAATTGATTGTTAGTCCAGCCAGAAGAAATAAAGGAGAAAAAGTAATTTTTACTTCCCTACACAAGCATGGATGAAGAGTCTGTGTTCTGGATTAAGACAATTTATGCTCTCCCACTGGTTCTCGAATCCTGAACAAGATTTTGGCCTCTTGTTGCTACAATTTCTACTTCTATAAAATGGAGATAACAACAGAATCCAACTCATATGATGTTTATGAGGACTAAAACAAAACCAATTACCTTTGTGCAGGGTTTCTTAACCAATGTATTACTGACATTTTAGGCTGGACAGTTTTTGTTTGTTTGATGGGAGTGTCCTCTGCATTATAGGATGTTTAGCAGGATCCCTGGCTTTTACACACCAGATACCTTTGGCTGTTCCCTGGGGTGTAAAATCACCTTTGGTTGATAACTAATGCTTTAGTGCCTGACAAATATCAATTGCTGAATGCACCTCCATCAGTGGGCCTTCAGTTGTTCAAATGAAGAAACCTTCACTTCACTTTAAGAAAGTAAACACCATTGTGGGCTTAAGGTATGATGTTCAGTTTTGTAGAAGACTCCTGCAGTTTTGCACTTAGAATGTATTCCATGTAATTCTGCCTTGAATGCTGTAATGAACTACTAAAGTCCGTGTGGAGTTTTGAAACATTTTAATTCAGCTTAATCAACTAAATGCCTTGACCACAAACATCCCTGCTCACCAAACTCATTTGGCCCAGGCTAAAATCAAGAAACTAAGTAGGGATAAAGTACTGCCAGAATTCGAATGTGGCCAGTGAACTGCAATTCACTTGGTGTCATGGGTATACTCTCCTGCAGATGGTAATTCCAAAAATTTGACTGAGTGAAAGCAACCTGTTGTGAATACTTCATCTCCTTATCTAAGCTAGAATACAGCTGCCAGATTGGACTGCGGCAGAAAGGTCATGAAAAGTGGCATATTTTAGTTCTAGAATTATCTTGTCCCCTTGTCATTTCATGTATTACCCAATAATCCATCTGTATATGAGAAAAACACATGAACTAATCAATTATTATGATGTCCACTTCAAAGTAGAGATTACTGAGGCTCAATAAAGTAACTTGGCCAAAATCTTGGCAGGACACCAGGCAAGCTGCAGAGTGAAAGCCTATGCCGAGAACTGCCTGCCTACCCCAGGCTGCTTCCTACTTGCTGACTAGTGACACTGAAGGAACCGTCTAGTTGCAATTGTTTGTGAAGGGTAGTCAACAAAGATGAAATTTAATTAAGAATGATTTCATACCTCGTGGAATGCAAAACGATGACCAGTGTTTGAGTTTTATTTCTCTGTTCCATATATGTGGAGTTCTTTTCCTAACCAGGACTGACTGCTTTTATTCTTTGAGGAGAAATAGCACAGGAAACAAAATAGTTACTCATTAATGCGTTATACTCTTCTTATGTCTTTGCATGAGATTAAAAGGTCCCTTGTATAATGGAAGTGAATCTTTAAATGTTGGGCATATTAGTCATGAAGAAATAGGAAAAAATAATATATTTTTAAAAGATTCTGTACTGCTTCTTTCTTCAAAAATATTTAATCAAAACTCTTGTTTCCAAACCACATCAGAGACAACTTATCTTGTAAAAGTCTTATAATTAGTTATC
>NW_011888849.1:6383684-6386151 GCF_000151845.1 Pteropus vampyrus | reverse complement strand
GGTGGAGGAGAAAGAAAATGTCTCCATGTGTAGAAATAAAAATACAATTTAATATAATTAAAAGAAATTAAAAACCTAAGGGGGTTAGTAAAATACATAAAATACATTTGTTTCCTATCATGTACCTTAAGTAAACAGAAATTTGAAAGCTGGCCTTTCAAACATTTGTCATGTCAAATTTCAATCTAGCAATCAATTCAGCCATCAAATTTAGCTGAGTGGGGCAGGTAAACTACAATAAGGGTATGTCATCATATTGGCAGAGCACAGGTAGTGACTATCCTGGCTAGGATTGTTTTTGCAAGGGAGATTTCATGTCTAGGACATGTGTAATAATGGAGTGGAAGAAGCTTTACAGCCAGAGAAACAAAATGGGCTACATAGATTGCAAGGCTCAGTGCAAAATAAAAATGTAGGACCCTTAGTTCAAAAGAAATTATAAATGTTAATATGGTTACAGCAGAGCATTAAACACTTCTGAGCACGTGGCCCTGTACGATAACACAGGTCACAACCCATGAAGCTGATCCTGCAGACAGTTCAAACCCCTGCTTAGATACTTATGAGCTCTGCATGAGACCTTGTTCCAGTCAACTGACTGCTCTTGAATTCTTCATTTGTAAAATGGTTAAAACCGTAAAAGTGTTCTTATAGTATAGGCCTGTTGTAAAAATCATATTAACCAATAAGAACTACTTGCCAGGTAAATAGCACATACTCAAAGAATAATAGCTATTATCGTTAGCTTGAAGAGTGGATGGTTTCCAACAGCAATTCTCTTTGTTTTTCTTTTCTGATAGGTCTTAGGAGAAGGATAGGTAAGCAAAGACAGCAAGAATATTCCAAAGCAGGAGCACTGCAGCGCTGTCTCTCCAGGTGCTGACTAACCAAGCTTTTATCTCCAACAGAGACTTGAATGTTTTATTTTTGTGTTTCTTACTGTATTTCCTTCAGATGATTTACTGTAAGAATACAAGAGTGCTATAGGCACAGTCACTCTCAAAAAAATACGGGTCTTTGATTTTCAAAAGTGGTAAGTAGCTTTTTCCTACAACAAGAGGATGGTAAACAATATTTTGTTGCTCTCAGTTCACCATGAGATCTGAAGGCTTGAAACATCTGAATAATAAAACAAGGGGAAACATTCTATTGGAAAAGGAGGTCTAATTTGCATGCAACGTATACCATATAATTTTCAAGAATGTAGGGCTTCTATACTTCTCTGTAATAGTAAATTTAACTTTTGTTACCAGCAAGAATGCTCTTTTATGTTCTGATTTAAACCAATGAGAAAATGAACTTGTGACTTTTTCCACACTTGGAGGTGAAGATTTCTGAATGTGTTAAAGTTCAATGCAACCTCTTTTGTACATATCCACTTGAAAGGCATATGGTAGTAGAATAGCAGAAAGGAATGTGAGGGGAAAACAAAGAAAAAAAAAGAAAAGAAAAGCTCCTAAGGTTTCTTTTAACTCTCTAGACCTTTTTCAATTTAAGATATATTAGCTAGAAAAGAAACATAGTCAAAGAAAGGGTCTTTCTGAGTTTAAACTATCAGGTAATTATTTCAAGGTCTGAATGGCTGAAAACATCATGGTGACACTTAGATTGATTTCTCATTTTAAGTATTGGTTTGTTTGGGACCAATTCCATGAACACTGGTTTAGATTAAAACCCAAGGCCAATGCAAGAGTCTATTAAGAGGCTCAATTCTGAGGGTGATCAAGGTTTAAAATAATGAGGTTATTCACATCTGTCTTCTATTCACCTGACCCAAGAAGTCTAAGAACACATTTGGTTCATCTCAGGAATAAGATAGACTATGATGGGTACGTACCATTCATTTAAACTGGTTGGCCAAAAATATTGTTTATGTGTTTACATTCTAAAAGTAGATAAATAAGGCTACTCATTCAATATCTTACTACATGCATTGTCAACCATTTTTAACAGATCTTGGGCTCTGTCGTCTACTTTTTCTTGTCTTTATTGTTATGAGGACTGAATGTATTAAATAGAAAGAAATACACTGTGTGGATGTTATAATACCCCAGTCATCTTCAAATATGATGGCGAAATCTAGAGTATTTACTTTTCTGTCGGAGCAGCATTACCTTTTTTCCAGATAACACATAATGTATTGCATTATCCAGTCAAAGCCTCAAGGCATTCATTTTAAGTAAAATGGTTACTTTAAGTAAACAGTAAATCCTCAAAAAATAATTGCTATTATCATTAGCTCAAAGGGAGGGTGACTCCCAATAGCAATTCTCTTTATAAATCATACTTTTTTATCTTCTTATAGGTCTTAGGAAAGAGATGAGCAAGGTAAGCAAGGACAGCAAGACATTCCAGGGCAAAAGCATTTTAGCACTATCCTACCCAGGCACTGACTAACCAAACTTTAATCTCTAACACAAAGACTTGAATATTTTTTTGTGGTTCTTACTACATTTATTTACTTTAA
>NW_011888849.1:6354538-6383634 GCF_000151845.1 Pteropus vampyrus | reverse complement strand
TCTTTTAACTCTCTAGACCTTTTTCAATTTAAGATATATTAGCTAGAAAAGAAACATAGTCAAAGAAAGGGTCTTTCTGAGTTTAAACTATCAGGTAATTATTTCAAGGTCTGAATGGCTGAAAACATCATGGTGACACTTAGATTGATTTCTCATTTTAAGTATTGGTTTGTTTGGGACCAATTCCATGAACACTGATTTAGATTAAAACCCAAGGCCAATGCAAGAGTCTATTAAGAGGCTCAATTCTGAGGGTGATCAAGGTTTAAAATAATGAGATTATTCACATCTGTCTTCTATTCACCTGACCCAAGAAGTCTAAGAACACATTTGGTTCATCTCAGGAATAAAATAGACTATGATGGGTACGTACCATTCATTTAAACTGGTTGGCCAAAAATATTGTTTATGTGTTTACATTCTAAAAGTAGATAAATAAGGCTACTCATTCAATATCTTACTACATGCATTGTCAACCATTTTTAACAGATCTTGGGCTCTGTCGTCTACTTTTTCTTGTCTTTATTGTTATGAGGACTGAATGTATTAAATAGAAAGAAATACACTGTGTGGATGTTATAATACCCCAGTCATCTTCAAATATGATGGCGAAATCTAGAGTATTTACTTTTCTGTCGGAGCAGCATTACCTTTTTTCCAGATAACACATAATGTATTGCATTATCCAGTCAAAGCCTCAAGGCATTCATTTTAAGTAAAATGGTTACTTTAAGTAAACAGTAAATCCTCAAAAAATAATTGCTATTATCATTAGCTCGAAGGGAGGGTGACTCCCAATAGCAATTCTCTTTATAAATCATACTTTTTTATCTTCTTATAGGTCTTAGGAAAGAGATGAGCAAGGTAAGCAAGGACAGCAAGACATTCCAGGGCAAAAGCATTTTAGCACTATCCTACCCAGGCACTGACTAACCAAACTTTAATCTCTAACACAAAGACTTGAATATTTTTTTGTGGTTCTTACTACATTTATTTACTTTAAACAAGGAATTCATTCCTATGTTTTTAATAACTTTAATATGAACTAATGAAAACATCCATTAGAATAACTTCATAAAAAGCCTTTTCCAACATCAACATTAAAGTTTAAGAGATAACCCTTTATTTAGGGTATGTATTTTTAAAGAGTGTTATGCTCTTTTGTTTCATTTGTTTGCTTTATTTTGTTTTTGTTTCACAAAAGTAAATCATACAGAACTTGTGAAAAGAGTGTTGTTTTAATTCACTATATTATCATCTTCACCATCATTCAACAGCTAATTCATGTGTAACTGTTATCATTTTAAGAGTTTGGGGGGATTCTAGAGAAAAATGAGTTACAATCACCACCCTCAAAAAAAGTCTAAATGAGAAGTAGGAATGAAGTAGGAATAAATGAAGATGTTGCTCTGAGTGGAAGTTGGTAAGACAAAAAATAATGGCAAGAAAAGATCAATAGTAGCCTGGAAGGAGAGGACCCAGTGAAGCTTGGGGGATTAATAAGGCAAAATCACAGTTGGGTGAGAGTGAGCAAGTAGGTGGGTGAGATTTTACTGGTAAAGATTTTAGAGGTGGATCGACTTTGAATAATAATCAAACTTGTTTACAAACAAGGAAGCTGAAGGCCAGAAAGTTTGCAAGCTGGTAAGAGATGGAGCCAGGACTGAAGAACAGACCTCTCAAATCTCAATCTATCACACCACGACGCCCAAATCCCTCAGCCATTGTTATATGCACCAGTAAATCCTGGGCTCTTCTGGGAATGATTTATTTTTGTGTCCCACAAAATAAATAAAATTTTCAAGTTTATTCTTTTACCAGCTATGTACTTTTACACTTAACATACTAATGTATATTTAGAACGTTAGAATGAAAGAGCTCGTTCTAAATTCGGATTGCTCTGTGAGGTAGCCTCTGCAACCTCTGAAATAGTTTCTCATTTTTTTTTCTCTATTCTTTGAAGAAGGATGACAAAAGAAAAATAAAAAATAATTTTCAAAGAGAATTTATTTAATGGTTATATTGATGTCTTGATAAAAAAAATGAAGTCTTTCAGGGGGTGCCTTTTTCTTTTTGTTGATGTATTTCATTTATAAGTGATCACTCTTTTAACCTTTACTGCTCTTTGCTTAATCAACATGGGATGAAGATTAGGATAAGAGAGGCAAGTAAACATAAGAAAGGATAAGCAACCTTTTAGAAAGTGAATGAATTCAAGACAATTCACTGAATTGCACTTTCATTCAATAAAACAGAGGTGGAAATCAAAGTCAAATTCACCAGCATGTAGTAGGAGAAAGATCATGTCAAGTCAAGGCAAGCTGCAAAAACCTGTGAAGTCTAAAAAGCAAGAGATTAGCCTACAAGAATGAATAAATACCCGAGCAGGCCAGGAGTGGTACTGTAGAATGGCTAAAACCTTAGATTCCAGAGCTGCCTGATTTCCTGCATTCAAATCTCAGCTCCAAGGGATGGAGTAGTTAAAAGGATAAGAAAACAAGCCCCCTACATATGAAAAGGAAGGGAATGGAAAAAGATATTGCTATGATGAACCTAGAAGTTATTTAAGTCAGACAGAGAAAGATAAACACTATATGATTTCACTTATATGAGGAATTTAAGGAATAAAAAGAACTAATCAAAAACAGACTTACAAATATAGTGGACAATTTGGCGATGGACAGAGGGGAGGGGGGTTTGGGGGGGCTGGAAGAATGGGGTGAAAGGTTAAAGAAGTACAAATTAGTAGTTGATGGATGGTCACAGGGATGGGAAGCATGGCATGAGGAATGCAATTAGCATTAATACATTGGCTAGGTGGAGGGTAAGGGGAGGGAGGAGGCAATTGAGGGGATTGTTTTACTAACTATATAGATATCTAACCAATGTACTGTATACTTGAAACTAATAAAAATTAAAAAAAATACTCAGCTCCTAAAGTTATGCTGTGCTCTTGGTCAAGGTACTTAACCTCTGTGTACCTCTGTTTTTCTCAACTATAAAGTAGGATAATAATAGTACCTACTCCATAAGTTTCTTGTGAGAATTAAATGTGGTAATTTTAAATGCTATATAAAATGCTTAGAACAGTGCCTAACACATAGTTAAATGTGGTATAGTTTTCTGCCTTCTTCTTCTCTTCCTTCTCCTGTTTCCCTCTTTATCCTTTTCTCTTCTTCCTTCTTCTCCTCCTCCTCCTCATTCTGTTTCTGCTATTTACTATTTTGCCTGACCTTGGAGAAGCTGATGAACCTCTTGGCTTCACATTTTCCATATCTGTAAATGCAGAGTAATAATGCTGTATTGGGATTAAGTTGTCTCTTTAGCATCCACTCTGTCCTTTCTAACAGGACCCTGTGGCCATGGGACAAAGGGGATGTAAACTCAAATCATTAGCTCCAAGGGTAGATCTTAATTTGTGAGCAAATCATTGAAAGCCTATCTGCTTTGCCAGTGAATAGGTCTAGAAATGTTATTTCTTTGGAGAGGGTTTTTGGTCAGGTGTAATCACATGACCCAAAATTTACCTAAACATACTGCAGAGAAGGACTAATATTCTACGCTTGGATTCTAATGCTTAGCCATTGGTTAAGAACAGTAAAGAGGTGCTCTAGATCATGTGATAGCCAACTTTTGGTTAAATCGGAAGGCAAAGATGACACATGGTAAAGTACATAGTTGAAAACAGAGCATAGACACTGGAACCAGAGCTTTAATCTCCCTTTGCCAGTAGACCACTTGGCCACTGAACTTTTTTTTTTCAGCTTTACTGAAGTAAAATTGACAAAACTATAATATATTTAAAGTATACAATGATGAGGATGATTATATATAAACATTATGAAAGGATTACCAACACTGAGTTAACATGTCCATCACCTCACAGATTTACTTTTTTGTGTATATGAGACAACAGTGAAGCTCTCCTCTCTTAGCAAATTTATATTATAGAATGCTATAGTTACCATGTGATATATTAGATCCTCGACCTTATTCATCTGATAATTCATTTAGTGTATAGAAACACAACTGATTTTTATGTATTGATTTTGTAACCTGCAACTTTACTGAATTTGTTGATTAGTTCTAACAGTGTTTTGGTGAAGTTTTTAGAGTATTCTGCATATGATATCATGTCATCTGCAAACAAAGACAATTTTATTTTTTCCATTTCAAGTCTTATTTCTTTGCCTTTTATTTCTTTATCTTGGTTGATTGTCCTGGCTAGTACTTCCAGTACTATGCTGAATAAAAGTGGGGAGGGTGGACATCCTTGTCTTGTTGCCAAACTTAGAGGAAAAGCTTTAGCTTTTCACTGTTAAGTATGATGTTAGCTGTGGGCTTGTTATATATGGTTTTGTTACGCTGACACATTGCTGAGATTTTTAACATGAAAAAATGTTGAATTTTGTCAAATGCTTTTCTGTATCTACTGTAATAATCATATGATTTTTATCTTTCATTTTGTTAATACAGTGTATCACATTTATTGATTTATATATATTGAACCATCTTTACATCCCAGGATAAATTTCACTTGATCATGTTGTATGATTCTTTTAATGTATTGTTGAATTTGGTTTGCTAATATTTTTGTTGAGGACTTTGGCACATATGTGCGTCAGGGATCTTGGCCTATAATTTTCTTTTTTTGTGTGTCCTTGTCTGGCATTGGTATTAGGGTAATGCTGACTTCATAAAGTGCATTTGAAACATTCCCTCTCCTTCTACTTTTTGGAAGTGTTTGAGAAGGATTGGCATTCTTTTTTAAATATTTGGTAGAATTCACCAGTGAAGCCTTCTAATCCGAGAGTTTTCTGTGTTCGAAGGTTTTTGATTACTGATTCAATCTCCTTACTAGTAATTGGTCTGTTCAGATTTTCTGTCTTCATGAATCAGTCTTGGTAGATTATACATTTCTAGGAATTTCTCCTTTTATTCTAGGTTTATTGGTATGTTATTGTTCATAGCAGCTTCTTTATTATTCTTAGTACCCACTGAACTTTTAAATTTATGATATAATTCATTTCCTTGTCATTCTAATCTCTTTAAATAGACACTTTGACACTTGTTACCAAAAGTATATTAATTGATACAAATGCTACCTCACAGTATGGTTTAAGATTGGAATGAGATGTATATAAATAGTCCTTAGCAGAAGGTAGATCATATGTTAAGCATGAATAAAATAGAAGTTTATTTTTACTCTGATAGCAGTCCCACAGGACTTAACATAAAATGGCATTATCATTCTCTATAACTTCAACAAAGTAAAGGCAGCCTCTTAGACTTTCTGACTTTGTTTAATCAAATGAGGTTTAATCACTGGATCTATGTCCTCGACATTCAGTAGCAGATGTCATATAGGTACTATTTGAAAAAAATGATATTTCTTTTTCATTGTCCTCACATTTTCTTACCTAATCCTTAAGAATTGCCTCTATTCTAAGAAATTAAACCATTTCAAGCTATTCTTTTCCTACATCTTTCATAATTTTTTAACCCTGGAATATTTTTATTAAACTCAAGTCTTTTCTGAGTCAGCCCCATCTTGTTGAGGTCATGCCAAGAAAACAATGATATTTCAAATCTAATCACCCATTCTGACCTCAAAAAGCATTAAAGAAACCAATGTGAAAAAATTGAGGAAAACAACAACAAAATACATTCTTGATTATGTTTTTGGTAGTCTATTTTCAACTCTGACCATATACTTTATTTCTTAATGTCTAGTTTCCTTCTAGAAAAGGAGGTACATTATGTCAATCCCAAAGTTCATGACACAAAATAGTCTTCAGCAATCAGCAATATTGTATAATAGAACTTACGTGTAATGCAATTATAAGCAATCAAGCAAAAAAATAGATATCATTCTTATTTAGAGTGACTTATAAATATAAATCTGAGCTGGGAAAATCAAAGTTCTGAAGCCAAATTGTTTTAACTTCCCTATGGCACATGCAATGTTCTTTTTAAGGTTTCTGTTTACATATTTTTAGCTCCTTTCCATTTTAGTGACTAAGAAATAAGAAGCTTGACTTACTAAATTTAAGTAGAAAAATTTTCATTGGCTCAAGTCCAAAGACTATGGTCAAGAAGAGAGAAACTCACAACTTAGATTTAGTTTCCTTCAAGTTTTGTGACCCAGTTCTACACTGAGATCTAGTAATATTCATTTAGCAATTTAGTTTTTCATGTCCAGGTTGTGAATCACTCAGTCACTGCACCAACAAAAGCAACCATGACAGCTGGTCTTAACAGCCTCATGAGGGGCACTTACTGACTTTTATGTATGTATTAGCTTACTCACTCACTCACTAACACATTTGTTCTATATTTCTTCTAGCAAACACTTTTAATATACTCTTTATATACTGTTTAAGGTGCCTGTCTAGTTACTGAGGATACAGCGGTGAACGAAACAAACAAAAAAATGTGGTTTTTTTGGTTTTTTTTTTATGAAGCTTATATTTAATGGGGGCAGTGGTGTACTGGTAAACCAACTCTGAAAAAAAAAGTCCCTAATTTGTAACAGTTGCCATTTCCTATGGTACAACTATTCCCACTATGGCCAATTTAACAACCAGCTTGCAAAATTCCTGAATATTTAGCAGTCTGCTCTTGCAAACAATTGTGAGCAGGCTCCAGCATACCACTGATGAGGGAATAGGAAAATAAGCAGGTAAAATATATAGTCTGTAAATACGGATAAGTGCCATGAAGAAAAATAAAGCAGGGAAAGGGGTTATGGAATATTTGTGGTTGGAGAGAGGGGGTGGAATTATAAATAGCCCAGACAGAGAAGGCTTCACTGAGAAGGTAGTCTGATCACAAACTTGATAGTGTAGAGAGAATGGTCCAGGCAATGAAAACAACACAGTTTCTCTGTGATTTAAAAGCACATCAATGAGTATGTTAGTCTTGGTCCATACAAAAGGTCCCTCAGTCTATTCATTTTAGCCTGGTATGCTGTCTCGTGCTCTTCATAGGTATACTCTATGCACAAATAAATTAGAACTTCGTAGGCTGAAAAATTCAGTGTCTCTAGTTTCTTAGTAACACAATCCTCTATCAGCCAATGTACATTGTCCAAAAATCTTATTCCTGGTCTTACAGGTTAGCCTGAACAGCCTCACTCTCTCAATTCTTCAGTTAAATCTGTCACATGAACAGAAGAATATAAAATTTATTTGAGAGTTAACACAAGCAGGCAGACAGCCTCTCATGTAAAATGTGATGGGTTTCGAAACCGGCTTTTCATGTACATGTCACAAAAATAATCAAAATGTTCATCAACAGAATGTACTTGACAAAGTATATAGACGCAATGAAATTACTCAGAAGGACTGTAAAACAATGATGTAAATCTAATTGTAATGAATTAGGAAGATGTAATTTTATTAATAATACCAGCCACAAACTGACATCTCCTAAGTGTGTATCTCTAGTTATACCTTAGTTTCCTCATCTGTAAAATGGGACTAATAATGAAAACTTATAACTTATAACTGACTGTGAGATTTAAATAAATTAATACATATAAAAGTTATTACATCAATGAATGTTAACTACATATAGTAAATATAATCAAATAATAAATAGAATGCATGTAATGTATGTTAGCTATTCTCTTCCTCTTCATTATTATTATTACTGTTATTGTTATTACTTTTGGTCAGACACTAGAAGGTATGTCTTCTTATTATCTCCAATATTCAAGAAAATTGAGCAACAGAAAGTTTTACTAGGTGCTTTACATCACAGAAAGGGTAAGAGGTGGGGTGGATATTCACAACCAGTCAAGCTCTCAACGTCTATGCTATAAAACAAAAATACATTTAGGGCAATACAAACCCTACTGGGCTCCCAGGTCCATGAACGCAGGTCCACTATACAGTAGTGACTTACTACTGTATAGAAAGTCCTCACCATATTGAATGAATATAGAGAGGAAATCACAGTCAGCACTATTTACTAAGTGCTTATTTATGGCTTAATAAATATCATAAATGTTGAATATGAATTATTTCACATAATTCCCCTCATGAGGGAGATACTAATAATATCTCATTTTATGTATGAGAAAATCGAGTCGAAAAGAATTTAGATAAATTACCCTGAATCATACAGATCATAAAGTACCAGTGCCAGGACTTAAACACCAGTCTATTGTACTCCGGATCCCAAGCTCTTTATTGCTGTGCTTTTTCTGCCTACACTGCTCAGCTGGTAACCCCAAATATGATAAGGAACAAAGACACACTGTTTTCATTAGACCCCAGGATATATGAATGAAGGTTAGAGATTTCATACAAATGTACAATTGTCTCCTCCTCTATTAATTACAACATGCGAACAAGAAAAAATGCAGAGCTCAGTGGAGACCTGAAGACTAGCTCTCGAAGTTCTGAAAGAGCCAATTCGCTTTGGTCTACAGACCTCTCATACAACTTGAGGGTCGGCTAGTGCCATGGTAAAGCTGCACATCTCCATAAAATCAATCTCTGCCATTTTCAACCTGTACTGTATATAAATCATGCATTTTAAGACTGGAGAACATGAATTAATGGCTTCAAAAACTCCCCTCAGCATAAAAATAGAAGCTTAGAGCTACTGGTATGGACTCCCTCACTGTTTCAAAGTGACCATTTTCAGTCTTTTGAGAAAGAGCTCATAGACTTTTATCAGCAGCATTTTAGATATTCTACTATTCCTTGTAATTCTCCCAATTCTCACTTCTTACAGAGCAGAGGAGAGCATGTCTGTGGTCTGAAGGCCAAGTCTAAAGCAAACAGAGCATCTCTCATAATGAGACGTCCTAGTGAGAAATGTATTCTGCTGCTTGATGCTCTGCTGTACCCAGTGATGTAAGTTATCAATCAGGTAATTTGGATTTTAATTAGTGAGTAGATCAGAGCAAGGATTATAACCAGTTCTTTCAATCTTCAGAGGCCAAGAGCTCAATCACTAAGCTGGTGGAGGCAAATTCAAATGCTTCTGAAGCCAGAAAGGTAACAGAAATGAGTGAAGCTGGCAAGGTGTAAGCAACAGGGAAGGAAGAGGAGGCAACACTTGTATAACACATGGTCCTTTTTAGCACCTCTTCTAATGAAAGTAGTTGCTACTCTGTTCTAGCTGATGGTTGCCATAAAGCAAAGCATCCTGGCTTTACTTTATTTTTCAATTCTTTTTTAAGGAAGTCACAAATCAGGATTTTATGTGAAACTTCAAAATTTTTAAATATTAACAACTAATTAAAAAAAAAAAAAACTGTGTGAGATGAACACACATAGCCATGAGACAGATTTGGTCCAAGGTGCCTAGTCTGTGACTTATATTCTGCTACATTGTCTTCTCGGCAGTACTAGCAGATGCCAGGCTACCCGTAACTGCTGCTAAAGTTTCAGGCAAACTCCTATCTCTTTAACTTTGGTTCAACAAGATCTGCTTTGACTGATAACCTAGGAACACACAATATAATAATAAGAGCTGACATTTATGGAGCCCCTATCATGTACATAACACTTTACATAAATCAATTGAGACAAAGCCTGTAGGTCGGTATTCTTATTATCCCTATTTCACAGAGGAAGAAACTGAGGAACTGAGTAGGTTTATACTCTGCCCAAGGCCACACTGCTATCAAGTAATAAAATTAGGTACCTATCCTAATATTCAGGCTTTAGATTACTCTGAATTACTATGTGGAATAAAATACCCACTTAGTCACACAATTAGCACAAAGAGTACTGAGTATAAGATTTCAATTTATGTTTTGAAGAAATAAATACTGGCTTTTAAAATTGCTAATAGCCTGTAAAATTAAGTATATAGGAATAAAGGACTTATTTGGAAATAATAAAATCTATGAACATGGTAATGTTTTGTGTTGCTACCAGAAAATGGACCATAGTCAAAGAGTTATTGAAATAAATGAACTCTAAAAATGTTCACATCCTTAGGCCTAGTAATCTACTCTGGATAATTTATTCTAGAAATAATTTCAAGGAAGAAAAAAGGTATCAGCTCAAAGTTACCAGCATCAATTTTTTCAATAATAAGCAAAGAAAATGAATAAACAAACTGCCCAGAATAAGAACAAGTACTTTTGGTATACTGATATGGTGGAAGAATAGACAATCACTAAAAGTTGAAGCCCTGATGGTTATTAGTAACAAAGAATATATTGTATTTATAAGACACTAAGTAAGTAAAGGGAAAGAGACAATTGCGTCTTTATTCTGATTAGAGCTAGGTAAAATCTATGAAAATATAGGCTAGAAGAAAACACCAATTAGGTCTGGGGATCATTTTATAATGTTTAATTAATAGAATTTTGAACAGCTTAGAAAAAAATAAGAAACTTTCAACAGCTTTTACTAATATTGTTGTAGTAGCATGTGTTATTTGTTGCAGCCAGATTTAACTCAATCAAAATTAGGATAAACACCCAGGCAGCACTCAGCTTTGGCCATCCAGGACTGCAGTTTAACGTTTTTACTGTCCCTGTTGAGTATGAACTCTTAGTGTTTTGTACATGTCTGCAACAATTCTTCAGAGTAATGTTTAGCATACATAGGCCCAGCTTTCTGGGAATAAACTGTCATCTGTGAGTAACTACCATGAATATTTATGTTACAACGTATAGTTCCAAAGCAAGCTTCCATGTGGTTCTTAAAGTAAATATAATTTCATCTTAAGGAGTTCACACTTGCTATCCTCCAGATATATAAAAGGCTTGTCCCTTCACTTTCTTCAGGCTTCTGCTCAAGTGTCATCGATGAGACTGCTCTGATCGCTTTATATAAAATAGTAACACCCACTACCACTAATATTCATCATATTATATACTTAAATGTTTATTTTCTGCCTTTATGTACTAGATTATAAACTCCATGAAGGTTGGGAATTTGCCCCTTTTACTTAGTGCTAACTTCCCCACATTTGGAATAGTACTTGGCATTTACACTATTGATAGAATTTAACATTAATGCAGTACTTACTATGCGCCAGACTCTATTCTAGATGCTTTACTTATATTGTCATCTAATATTCCAAATGACTCCATTATTCTTTTCATTTAATAGATGGAGACCCTAATGCATCTAGAAGTTAAGTAGTCTATCCAACATACTGTGATGGACCAACTGTAAATGACCCTCAGCTATCAACACCTCCTGGTATGATATTTTGTTTAATTCCCACCGTTTGTGAGTGAGTAGGTTCCATGTGTTGTTTCTAATAGTGTATGCCAAAAGGTGATTATGTTACCGAATACTGTAACTTCTGTCTCGTTAGCAGACTCTTTACTACTGACTCTCTCATTTTATGACTTCAATTTAAGGAAGCCACCATATAGAGAGGCCCACATGGCAATAAACTGAGGTCAGACTCCCTAAAGTCATCAAGGAGCTGAGGTCGTCAGTCCAACAATCTTCAAGAAACTAAATCCTGCCAATAATTACATGAATTTAGAAGCAGATTCCTCCCCAGCCGATCCTCAGATAAGACCATAGTCCTGCCAATATTTTAATTGCATCATTGTGAGAGATCCTGAAGCACAGGACCCAGCTAATCTGTGGCCCAACTCTTGACTCACAGAATATATGAAATAATAAATGTGTTGCTAAGTTTGGGGTACTTTGTTAGAGAGCAAGAGATGATGGAGGTAGTCACAATTTTTGAAAAAAGGATTCAGACATAGGTCATCTAGAATCTATACTTTTAACCACTATACTATATTGCCCCTCAATAAATATTTGTAGAATGAATGAATGAATGAACAGATGGATGGACAGATGGATATGATGATACCTTATAGAGTTAAAGGCCAATATATGCTTACTTTAGGAGACTACAATAACTTTGATCCTCAAACCTTCCAAAGACATTACAAGAAATGAAAAATATTAACTGTGTCATGAATATGATTATAAAAATTCTAAATAGCAAAAGAAATCCAATGACTCATAAAAAAAATAATACATTATGATCAGTTGGGTTAATTCCAGAAATCAAATATTGGTTTATCAACTAAAAATCAATCAATTTAAAACACTTATAAACTACATTTATAAAACGAAGGAGAAAAATCATATAATTGTTTCAGTAGCTGCAGAAGAAGAATGTGATAAAATTCTACTTCCATTTGTGATTTTTCAAAACCCTCTTAGTAAATTTGGAATAGGACAAAATCTACCTCTATTTTTACTTCAGGAAATATTATACTTAATGGACTTTTGAAGGTTTTCCATGATTTGAGGAATGAAACAAAGCTGTGCCCTAATCCTACTTTATTCACTGTTGTAGTAGAAGTCTTAGCCAATGTGAAAGCAAGAAAGGAATATAAGAAAGGAATGGGTTATAAGGAAATGAAAAATTAAAATCTTATTATTTGCAGATGACTTGATTATATATATGTAGAAAACCCTAAATAATCTACATGGAAGTTATTTGAATTAATAAAGTGATTTAGCAAGATTTCTGGATAAAGAGTACAGAATTCAATTGTACTTTTTATATATTAGCAACAAGCAATTAAGAAAATTTAAAATACTATCTATAAAATTCGACACACATCAAATGCAGAATTAAATCTAGTGTAAGATGGGCAAGACTGCAATTCAAAAACTATAAAGCTTACTCCGCTAAATATCTAATTTCAGTCACAAAACACCACCACTAGTAATTCAGTAGCAATTCTATTAAATATATACCAAGGTCATAACCAACATGACATGAAATAATAAAACATATGCTCAATTATCCATATATTTTCAATATTTTTATCACATACATGCAAACATTAAAAACTGTAGAAATGATGCAGGTTTTTCCTCTTTTTCCTTTCATTTCCTCCAGTGGTAGTGTGTATTGGTTGCCTAGGAAACTGTTACAGCAGGGGACAGGCCTGGCTATGCTGTCGCCCTGAGCTGGGCAGAGATTTCAGTGGTAGCTTGTTGGATCTTGGCCCTAGAAAAAGTATACCTGTGCCACTTGGCACCAGGGTCACTCATTTCCAAGGAGTTGAGCTGTACATTTTGTTGTTAGCATTTTTGCAGTATGGAAGAAGAAAAAGGCATAAAAATGGTAACTGGGGAGCAAAGATTAAACATGGACTATTTAAGGTGGGTTAAGATATTGTAGGTGAAAAGATGGCATAATTAAAGAAAAAAAAGAAGATGCTTACTTAAGTAAGCTTAGACACTGCTGGCAGATGGGGATGGGAGTGCTACCCTCAAAAGAAACTTGAAAAGCAACTAGGAAAGAAAAGAAAATATTTTGTTATTTTTTTGCATTCATTACATCAGTTAATTCTCTTGCTCTCTGGTTCTGACAATCACACACACACACCCCTACCCTCCCCTCCACCACACACACTCACGTACTATTCTCACTTTAAAGATAGGTAACATGGGATTTAAATAGGCTAAATGATTTTCTTAAGTTTACCTAATTATTAAGCAATGAAGTTGGAATTGAATCTCAATCAAAACTCATAAAAACCCATATCAGGTTACTTCCAAAGCTATTTTAAGACATGGATAGAGTAAAGGGAGGTAAAGGACTCTGTAGACATTAAAAGAGAAAGTCTGTATCATGTTTGGGAAATGAGAAGTAAATTGTGAGGTGGAATATAGAAGCACGGGGGTACAAGGATTTTTCAAAAACCAACTAGAAGACAGATCATGAACTATCTTGCATTCCAAACAAGGAAGTCAGATTTTTATTGTATAACTATACTGTTAAATAGAGCAGCCACTACTCACGGTAATGTATTTTGGGCATAAAATTTACACTGGACTTCTAAGACGTAATGAAAAAAACAAAAAACAAAAAAACTCTTGTAAAATAGCTCATTAGTCATTTTAATACTGAAACATAATAATATATTGAATATGTTGGGTTAAATAAAATCCATTATTAAAATTAATTTCATCTGATTATTTTTATTTATTTTCAATGCGGCTATTGCAAAAATTAAAATTACATTTATGGGCTCATATTATATTTCTCTTGGTTACCAATGGGAGATCATGTAAAACATGGGGAGACTGCTGGGACTGGCTGCTGCTTGTACTTAATCTTTTCCCCTCATTATGCATACACACATATATACACACAAAACAAACAAACGAACACAAATAAACAGCTTTCAGCCCTATGTTATTATTATTATTTTATTCCACATCTTCTTAGAAATAAATATCTAGGACTCTCTTCCTGCTAGGAAGAAAAAAAAAAGCAGTTCTGCAAATTCTGAAATAAAAATAGTTTGACCAAACTCCTTTACAAGAAATAAAGATGGATTCATTCAGTACCTAGAAAGTGTTTACATCTTAAAGAAAAAAGGTACCTGTGGGGAACAAAGCTATAACGAAGATTTTGTGAGAAAAAATCAGTCTCTAAAGCCTTAACCCCTCCAGAAAGAGCATTCAAGCAGGGAACTCCCATTCACAAGATCACAGAGAGAGTGGCCTCAGCAGTCGCCAATCTTGCTTTGCCATATTATGTTCTAGCCCCTCTGACCTTGATATTTCATATGGCACCAAGAAATTACTCACTTCATTATCAAAATGACAACCACCATAAGGCAGCAGCTCCTCCCAAACTGATTAGTCTGAGCTAGCTTGCAAGAGTTAGTACCAGAATTAAAGACTTAAATATAAGACTGAAATCATAAAACCCTTAGAGGAAAAAATAGGTAGTAAATGCTCTGACATTGCTCTTAGTAATATTTTTTTTTCTAATATATCTCCTTGGGCAAGGGAAACAAAATAAAAAATAAACAAGTAGGACTACACGAAACTAAAAAGTTTTTCGCAGCAAAGGAAACCATCAAGAAAATGAAAAGACAACCGACTGAATGGGAGAAGATACTCACCAATAATATATCTAATAAGAGATTAAAATCCAAAATTTATAAAAAAAATTCATGCAATTCAACACCAAAAAAAACCCCTAAGAATCCAAATTTAAAAAGGGCAGCAGACCTGAATAGACATTTCTTCAAAGAAGACATACAGCTGGCCAATAGACATATGAAAAAGTGTTCAATGGCACTAACCATCAGAGAAATGCAAATTAAAATCAGAATGAGATATCATCTTACACTTGTCAGAATGGTCATCATCAATAAATCAACAAACAAGTATTGGCGAAGATGTGAAGAAAAGAAAACCCTCATGCACTATTGGTGGGATAGCAAATCAGTATAGCCACTAAGGAAAACAGTAGGGAGGTTCCTTAAAACATTAAAAATAGAACTACCTTATGACCCAGCAATTCCACTTCTGAGTATTTATCTGAAGAATTTCAAACCACTAATTCAAAAAGATATGTCCATTCCTATGTTTACTGCAGTGCTATTTACGATAGCCAAAATTTGGAAGCAACCTAAGTGCCCATCAATAGATTATTGGATTAGAAAGATGCGATACATATACACGATGGAATATTACTCGGCCATGAAAAAGAATGAAATCTTACCATTTGCAACAACATAGATGGGCCTGGAGGGTATTATGCTAAGTGAAATAAGTCAAACAGAGAAAGACAAATACCATGTGATCTCACTTATGTGGCATCTAAAGAATGAACTTAAGAACAAAACAGAAACAGACTCATAGATACAGAGAACATGATGATTGCCAGATGGGAGGAGGGTTGGAAGGATGGGTGAAAAAGGTGAAGGGATTAAGAAATAGAAATTGATAGTTAAAAAATAGTCATGGGGATATAAAAACAGATAGGAAATATAGACAATAATATTGTAATAATTACATATAGTGCCAGGTAGGTACTATACAAATCAGAGAGATCGCTTTATAAATTATATAAATGTCTAACCACTATGCTGTACACCTGGAACTAATATAGAATAACATTGAATGTCAACTATAATTGAAAATAAAAAAATATATAAATCTAGTGCCTAACAACAACAAAAAGTTAGTACCAGAAAAAAAATAAACAACAAATCCTCTTCTGATTGTTGTTCAGGATATTCCATTCTAGCTGTGCTTTAATATTTTAGTGTACATTATATCTTTACTGCACATAGATATTTCTCATGAGCATTTTTTTTCTCTTATATGGGTCAGACCAGTGTAGTATGGTGCATAGGGGGCATATGGTCCTAGAGTTTCCTATAAACACTGACTTGGAACTTACCGTATTCAATAAAGATGGTAGGAGTCATCAGGGTTGGCCAACAGGTGGAGAGGAGATATTAATTAGACAGTGTGCTGTTAAGCAAACAGTACTGGGATTCTTGAGACCTGGATTCTGGTTCTTGCTCGTTCTTGCTCTGCAACTACAAAGCTATACAACCTTGAGGAGTTACCAACCCATCTATACCTTTCATCTCCTCTATCAGATGAACACCTTCTAAATTGGTGGCTCTCAACTTTTATTTCTCTTCCAGGACACTTGAGATATATGAGACACTCTCTTTAGGAACAGTAAATCACTAATGCTCTCCCCACCCAAAGAAAATTCATGAGCATCTACTATTTCCAGCGGAGAAGACACAAGCCCAGGGTATTAAATCTCACTCGTGTTTAGAATCTTAGCGATATCTTGTCTCTGAGATTTTTCTGGTTTTATGTGGATGAAGGAAATCTCTAAGGTTGGACCAACCTAACTATTATTCCATGATACCATATCCTCTCCTCCTCTTTTTTCTTCTTATTCTCATCCATCCAAACAAAATATCCCATACTTAGAGACTGCTTTCTGATGGTGTTGATTTGAATAAATCACTGAGTACACAGTACTCCCATGAAGAGAAATTTGTTAAGTCAATTCAGTCTACCACTTTTCAAATATACAGAAAATGTTTTTGATCAGGTAACATTCTAGAACATTTTGTCTTCTCCCCAGAGATTCTCTGCTCTCCAGTAGCTCTGAAACTTGATCCACTGTGAGAAATATAAGAGTTCTGGATCTATGTTGTTCTTAGGAATTGGTATTTGATTTGAGGATTTGTAAAACAAAAATGCAAAAGAAGGATATTTTTTGTAGATGGAAATGATATCAGCAAAACACAATAATCACAAAGAAGATGGGAGGCTTGTGAAAGGGTCTGTAGACTACATTGACTGAGATAGAGTGGCTCAGTAGAGTTGTAACCAATAAAGAGGGAAGAATTATTAATGTAAAATTAAATAAAGGAAACTCCATTTAAAATGGAATCAGGAAGCCCTGAAGAGGGATCTTAATGGAGCTACCATGAGTCGCAGCCTACATAAGCATGAGGAAGAAGAAAGATAATTATTTTGACAAAAGAAGAGGACATTGTTCACATAGAAATTTCATCTCTTGCTTTTAAAAAAAGGAAAGAAGGTTCCTCCCTATTCCAGCAACACAACCACCACTGTGTGCAGCCAATAAAAAACTGCCACACCGAACTCTTGTTCTTCTCCAACAATCTTTCATTCAAAACAAATCCCCAGATTTCCTCCTAAGACCTAACAAAAGCTAACCTTCTCTTTGTCTCTTCAGACTTGCCTACGGTTCACCATAGCTTACTCGTCCCAAATTGCAATCATCTGTTATTCCCGAATAAACTTATCTTATTACTGAAACAACCGGCTATTTTATTTTTGAGGCTGATACTACAAACTGGATTTTTGAGGGCCTTGAATGTCAACTGAAAATAATTGATTTTATTATGAAAACAATACATTTTCTGATTAGAATACCAATTTACTGCTGGACACAAAATGCTGAGTTAGCCATTGTGCTGAGTTAATCACATTGTAGGTCACAGCAAAATATATATTTTTTTAAATTTTAGAATTGATAGAAACCTTGAGTTCTTCAACTCCACAAAAAGTACTCATTGTTTGGTTGAGATGGTAACAGAAAAATCGGAAAATCAAAGGACATTAAAAATGATAAAACATACCAAAATAGGGGGACAGACAAAATATGAAGGAAAAAAAATGGTATCTATCCCTAGAAAGACTCTCATCTAGTTCTTCTGTGGAGATAGTTGTTAAGTGTAGAGAAAGAAACAAGAAGCCAGTGACCTCTAGCCCTGAGCACCATAAGAGATATTCCTCTGGCAGCTTTTCTCTCTGTATGTTCGGTTCCTCCCTCTGTAGCTCGACATACCTCTTCAAAGGAAAACAAAATGACAAAAAGTACCATTTTTGGCTACTAAGCTGTCTTTCAGTTGAGTCATCTTGCTGCCAAAAACACCCTCTTGCTCCTTTTGGAATTTCAATGTTCCCTTTTTAAGTTCTTTTTACTGGTATAAGAGATAAGATTTCACAAGCTAATTGAATACATGCAGCATAACTAAGTTACAGCCTCCCTTGTTTAAATGCTTGGATCTGAAAATATATTTTTTTAAGCTCTTCTGACAACATGAAGAAAAAACGTCTTAGTCACTAGATGGAGCTTTGAAAAGGGAGGATAAGCCTAGTGAAAAATAGAGCAGTACTTCCTCACTGGTTTTCTTAAATGAGGAATTAAGAAATTTTAAATTTGCCATCCAATTGCTATAATATGAGCTATTTAATGGAGCAGTGGCCCAGAACCTAAAACTTCTGGATTACAACTCTTGGCTTAGTCATCAATTTTTTTTTTTTTTTTTTTTTAGACCTAGATAAATGTTTTTACCTCTCTAAACTACAGGCTTAGTAAAATGAGGGAAAATTACCTCCAATTTCCTCTTATAATAATGAAAGATTTGATTCAGTATCTGAAAAATAATCTAAAACATTTTGGAGAAAGCTTTCATACAAATGCTGGAGAAATGGCTTCATGATCCTGTTTAAATATGTAAGGTCAAGACTCAAATGGCTGTATAATACAAATACAAATGTTTAAATAGTGCGTCTCTTGGTTCTATGAACCTGAAGACCTAAAATGACCTCCAATTTGTTTACACAGATTCCCATGTTTTAATTTAGCAGAGAGGTAGAATGTGGACATAACTATAGATTGGTGCTTTTTCAGCTCTGTTAATTCATAGAGAAGAATAGATAAGTGGAAGCTTGACAGGCTATAGAGAAGCTGTCTTTATGAAGAATAGGCTCATCATGTGGCTCCAAAGTTTTAAAAATAGCCTTAACATGGACCTTCTCTTTTGGAGACCGACCTCATCATAGACTATGATTATAAAGTGCTCTTTAAAATCCAAATGGATTTAAAAAGAAACTGATGGCTTATTGAATATCCACTTGTCAGTGTTTACAAACACAGATCCATGTACTGTAAGGAAAAAAACTGAAAGACCAAGAGTTTCTAAACAGAATTGCCAGGTTTCCAGTTGGTCACCATCAGGCTGACATAGAGCTTATTTTAGCAGCAGTGACTGAGAAATCACAGCAGAGAAACAAAATGGAAAAAAAAAAAATGCAAGACTTCAAAAAGGTGATAGGAAAAAAAAAATTATCTTGTGGAAAGCAAACACTAATAACTGAAACCAAAGACTATAAAACTATCTTTTTCCCTTAAATATAAATGAGGCCATCTGCCAAGATTGGAGCTTGAGTGACAGAGACATTTTTAAACAAAGACTCAGAAAAAGAAATGTTTTCTTATTTAATCTCTTTTATACAACAGTTGTTTTCTTTTTCTTTTTTTTTTTTTTAAATATATATAGTGATGGAGAAAAAAGGACATATAGTGTAAAGCTATCTGGCTTGGAAATAAGACTACTTGGGAATAAGGTTACCCTATGGGAAGGCAATTAGGAAGAATCTATGTATAATGAATGAGACCAAGTATTTAAAAGAAAGACTGAGGAATATTTTAAGATAATGCTTCTCGCACTTGATTGAGTATTTGAATCACCGGGGAATTTGCAGATTCTAATTCACCAGGTCTGGGCTTGGGCTGAGATTCTGTACTTCATACAAGCTCCCAGGTAAATCCAACTCTCCGAGCCCTCCTACCACACTTTACTAAAAACAAGCAAAGAACAATTAAAGTGATTGGAAGAGTCAGCACTAATAAATTAACCCAATTATTGGGTCTGAACCACAGGATTTCTCCATTGCGGAGACAAATATATTAGAGAATCAGAGTAGAAAGCCATAAATGTTAAGATTATTAGTTGATTTCCCTTTCTTTGATTGCATTCTATTCAAACTGCCTTTTGATTATAATTTGATTTCTTGTGTGGGATTTCCTCTAAAGAGAATTGTACTGGGTACCCAACCCAACTCCTGCAGGAAGAATGATGATGTGGAAAGAATTGGGCTTTGAGTCAGGGAGAATAGAATTTGTTTGATATGTAGTTCATGATGATGAGTAGAAGGAACATGAAAGGAGGAAGGATGACTATGATGAAACAGCAGACTGTGCTTATTCTGTGTCAGATACTATGTTTAGTGCTTTATACACATTAGATAAATCTTATGAGTTGATGCTATTATCCCTGTATCACAGATGAGAAAACCTAAGGTTACAGTGCTAGTTTGAGTTTGGATGACACTGAAATCCATGGCTGTCTGACTCCAAATCTATATTTTTTGCCAACAGACACATCCTAGTATGTGAAGAACATTTAATTACAATTATTACTAAAACAAGCACTCAGTAAACGGTAATTATATGTTCCAAATTTTATACATGGCTTATTTATGAGTTTATATTTGAATCTTTTGTGTATTTGGTTAACATGAGTCAGACTCCATGAGCCTTATCAACTCTAATAATATTGATTTCTCCAATCAGTAAAGCTGGGGACTAAACTCCAAATTATGATAAAGCTTCCCCAGGGAATCTAGCTGAGCAGTTACTTTTAAAAATCAACAATGATAAGTAAAACATTTCTCAAACATTTAAACCAAAGAAGTATTTTCTTTTATCTATAGGCCTTTCCTTGAAAACTTTTTAACATAAATCTATCCATTTTGAGCTGGGCTGGGTATTTTCTCTAAAAAGAAAACTTAAGTCTTTTCCCTTCATTTAAATTTCATAATTGCTAATAGTCCTATTTCTAATGCATAAAGCCAGTGTGAAAATGAATATGGTAAAAAGTATGTATTGCCAACTGTATTAAGCACACGGGTTTTAGTGGGTGTTGGAAATCGTCAAGCCCAAACTACAAATCGGCAAAGATATCATTTCATGAATGTCAATGTCCATGGCCTCCTATGTCATGTCTTTCAAGGGTACTGTGTGCAAAACTATATATTTGGAAATCAAAGACTGGAACTGACCAAATTGTTCCTCCCATTTACCTGACTACGTAAGAGTTCGTCCTAAGACAGCAGACATGATGAATGAATGGCCAGTCATAAAAGGCTAAGCGGAGAGTGAAGATCCAGTTTTGAGTAAATGGAACAGAATATAGAGAAACCAGCTGAGAATAAGATTCAGTGTGGATGGGTTATTTCCCACAGCCATCTAACCTAAAACTGCAGTGACTTTAATCAGTTCTTATACTGAGAAGGCTGAAGTACTTCCTGCCAGTCTGTTGTCCAGCCCAGAAACAGAGGTCAATGTTTTTCTGTCATTCTTCAAATCAAATGCATCTTTTTGACTTAGTGTTTTCTAAGAAATCCTTTTCTCAAATTTCCATTTGTACAGAACATGACTATTTGATTTGTTTTGACTGTTTTTTATTTAGAATGTACATTCTCATATTCTAGAGAAATAGGTACTTTTCAAGTAAAGTATCTTTTTTTTGCCTTTGCTTGTGCAAAAAAAGCCCCCAAAACACCCCACCTTATATTGACATGATCAGAATAGAGAAGGGCAGAGCTCCACATGAGACTGACTAATGGGGACCACAGGGTCCACAAGCCTTGACCTTTTGTAAAGTAGCACAAGGGTAGTGGTGGAAAGACCCATGACTCCCTACCATCACCCTTAAACCTTCTAACAGTTGCATAAGAAGACACGTTTCTGACAATGATCTGAATTAATAAAGAGCAGTTACAGCGAATCAACAACAAAATAATACATAAACTCAAGTCATTAAGATCCTGGGTTGTTTCCTGGTATTATTTAACACCTCCATTCAATTCTACCTATTTCACTGCCCCCTTCTTGTGCCTTTTATATCTGCATTCTTCCTTTTCAATATACTTGATTTATTTCAGTGAAGAAATTAGACCAGCTGGCATCCACATCCTCATGATATCAATATCAAAGCAAATATACTTTTAGTAGATTCCATCAGGAATAAGAAGGGAGATTTGTGAAAACACTAAAATTGATTTAGGTAGACAATCTGAAAGGGGGCATGCTTATCAATATAGATTCTCCAAAAACTATTTTTAGTCAATCTATTTTTAATGAGGTGCCAGAAATATTTTTGACCAGAATTTTATTCTCTCTGGAAGACCTTTTATTTTAGTCTCTTAAAAAATACCCAATAGTTGTAATTGATGATTACACATCCAATTCATATGTGGAGATCTCAAAAAATAGAGACATCTGAGTTCCCTGTAGCACTTTTCGAATAGGAATATAAAAGGTTTGGGGCAGGCTGCATCTGTATTTTGAAAGGCATCTTAGGTAACTCTGGGAGGCAACTAAGAGAACTCATGATGTATTTTTCTCATTAATTCCTTGTTCTAATTCTCATCATAAAAGTATCTAAAGAGGAGTCTTCAAAGAAGATTCACATAAAAGTTTGGAAAGATGCCAAGATGGATATAAGAAAATTTTATTTTCCTGATAAAGACATACACATTTATGAACACATAAAACTCTTTAATTTTTTTCATACTGTTCCACATCCTAAATATATAGTCTACCTTTCAGGTCTCTGCCAATGAAATGTTACATGTCCAGTATTTGGATCCAATTTACATTTAAATAACCATTCCATTTAATAATTTTTATTTTGGTGTTTATTTCTTTTAAATGACCTAATTCGGCTACATAAACACAAAAATAAGCATATAAACTTATGACACTCGTTAAAAGAGGTTCAAGATTTTTAAATAATGCTATGTTTCAGAAAAAATTTTGCTTACAAAAAATTTACTTGGAAAAACTAGAAACTGAGTAATATAGTTTAAATAGTTTGATTAAAATTAATGAAACCATATGAAAAATAAGCTTTGGAGGTAACATAGATAAAGATGTAACATGAGTAATAACGTACAGTGTTTCTGCATGTACTTTGTTTATGAAATGACTTTGGTCAGAGATTCTGCCTTAATAAGAGCTGACAGTGTCCAGTATGTAATATTTTGGCATTTCAGAAGTAACTGGATGATCATTATCATGCATCCGATGGATAGTTAGACTAAGCAACCCTTAATCATTTCTAATTCAGAAATCCTAAGGAAAAAAATCTTAAATTTTTAACCATGGAACTGAGTGAGGTCTCTCAACAACATCAAGAAGGTTTCAAATACATCTTACTAGTAAATTACTGTGTGACCCAGACCATCACTTAGAAGTTGGAGTGATTCTAGGTTACTATTTTACTGACTCAAGTTGGAGACAGTTTTATTTTGTGTGTGTGTGTGTGTGTGTGTGTGTGTGCACGCCCATCAAGTTGCACCTGGTCAGCAGCTAATACAGCAAAACAACTATTACCGATACCAACTGGGTAAAATAATAGTGTGCATACTGTCGAAAACAGATTTAAAGAGATAATATATGTAAAGCCCTTGCAGCAGTTGAATAGCACTTAGAAAGACTAAATAATTCAAGTGAGAATGGTGGTAACGCTGGTTGTGTATAATGATTTCTGTCCTACCAACAGAATTGCAGCACTTTGGCTGTCTAGCTATCATTGTTTACATTCAGAGATGGATGCTCCTGGCCCTCTGCACACTTTAATTTTTTTTTTTTTCTTTTAGAAGTAGGTGATTGAGCTCTCCACATACTCTTACTCAGTCCCCATATTTTGGATGGAGCCAAGTATACATTTCAAGATAAGCCATGGCAAAAAAGGTGAGCTTTTCTCTGTGCACAATGATCTATGTTATTGACACTTTGGTTTAGCAAAATAACCAACCACCCCAGAACTTTTCCTGCTAAGAGACTAGTGAAGAGTAGGTTATAGCTCATTAAAAATATTGAATAGAAGGAGTTAGGAAAACCGTGTCATTGAAACTTTAGGATATTTAAGGGCACTTATTAGCACCCTCTGTACCAATGAAAGAGAAATGTTCTTTTAAAATAATATAATAAGTAAATATAATTCTTGGGTATTTTACTGCTAGAAGTACATAGACAATTTTGTGGGTAGTAATATCAAAGAAGAAGGATTCCCAAAACAATGCTACAAGCTTGCTAGAAGCAGTGCTACAACCAGCATCACCACCATCCCCAGCAGTCTTTTTCACTTTAAAAAATCAAATGTGGTCTACTTTTCCTTCAAATAAACCTGATTTCAATAAAATTACTAAAGTTAATAGCCATAGTTCTTTTATGTATATTGAAATGATGTGCTAAGTGACACAAGCTGGCTTACAGCCTCCCAGCACATGGTGGATGTCTGTATTTCTAGCTTGCCTTCCCTTCAGAGGAAGAAGTGCATTTTAGTGACGACTGATAAAAGTGGGTCAGAAGGTAATCCATTAACCCTTTTAATTCTAAGGCTATTTTACACTAAACTTTTAATTTAAAAATTAGATTATATATTATTTTCACTAGAACAGAATTAGACTTTAAAAGGATTTTACTTGGGGAAAAAAAACAGCTTAGAATAATGGCATACATACTAATTCCAAATGAGTCCTTTACTCATTTTTAAAAGGCACAGCCCTAATCTTTTAAAGCCCATAAATAAAGTATTCTGGCTGCTTTCTAACATCAAGTGGAATTTTAGGCAATACCCACGTAAATTTACAGACACTTCAACAGATCTAAATTAAACTTCTAAAATCTAAATCACACCTTTACACACAGGAAAAAAACTTTGAAATGCCTCAATAAATAATACTTTGTTTCTAAAACAAGGATCGAAGTTTTATAATAAAAGCAAACTTGTTAATTAAAACTGGACCTAAACAATATATGTAAAAATGGTATTTAATCATTGCTCTGGACCCCCACCAATAACAAAATCCAAGAATGCTTCAGTTTCTATGTAAAAGGACATAGTGTCTGTATGTAATCTCTGCACATCCTCTCATATATTTTAAATCATCTCTAGATTATTTATAATACCTAATACAATGTAAATGCTATGTTAATAGTTGTTATAATGTTTGTTTATGGAACAATGACAAGGAAAAAGTCTATACATGTTCAGTATAGACACAACTATCAGAAGCCTAACTACATAGTACATGTCAGCAACAACATAACATTTCTTTTTTCTATACATTTTTGATCCATGGTTGGTTGAGTCCTTGGATTTGGAGCACACAGATACAGAGGGCTAGCTATGTGTTATAGTATTATGGTAACACATTGAAATTCCACAGCCAAAGTGATCAGGAGTCTATGACAGTATTTCAAAATAGCTGACTTAATCTTCAAAGGCCAGAGCAAATTTCAACTCTTCCATCTAGATAACTCTCAATGCCCGAAGAGAGTATCCATTCTCTGGGTTCACATAACCTTGCAGTTATGGCTTGTGAAATGACTATCCATGTCCCTCCTTTTTGTGTCTCATTCTATTAGACCATAAACTCTCTGAAAGCAGGGGTCATAGCTTCTTTATTACTTAAGTCTCCAGAGTGAAAATTTTCAATTTCTACTTTGCCAGTTGTGGCAGACTGTACTTTCTGATGACAGCTGCACCAATACATATCCCATTCCAACTGCTATCATTACATGTGACAGTTTCGCTCCTTCAAGAGAGCATCAACATTTGACCTTTGAGAGATATGTCTATATCTATTCCTATCCCCCACCCACCCCTAACCAAAGTGGATATTAGAAATTGCCTTACTCAGTAGAATATGGCAGAAGTCACAATATGTGACTTTTGATGCTAGGTCATAAAAGGCATAAAAGGCATTGCTTTGGTTTCTTAGATTGCTCTTTGAATAAGAGGGCTCTGTGCAGGGGTGTGAGATTCTCCCTTGCCCCAGCCAACAGCAGCAATTTGCCACATGAGTGAGGTACCTTGAAAATGAACCCTCCAGCCTTAGTCTACTCTTCAGATAACTGTTGTCGCAGCCAATACCTTGATGTAATCTCACGACCTCCTCCAGCTGAGCCTTTCACAAATTGCATCCCAAAGAAATGAAGAGAAATAATAAATTATTATTGCTATTTAAGCCACTAAATTTTGAGATAGTTTTTTATGAAGCAATAAATAACAAACATAGTAGTATAACTCTTTAAAAAATAAAGCCTAGGAATCCTTAATATATAAAATAAGTTTATTGAACAATACTGGAAACCCTAATGCACTTAGTAAAGTGCCTTGTAAATAGCATAGATTATATTTTCTTTCCAAATATTAAAGCACATTTCAAGAATGAAATATTTTATTATATAGTCATTCAAGTAACTTACTTTCAGATAGAATTCTAGTCTTTGAAAAACCACTCTTAGGGCTACTGTGTGTCAGAGTAGAAATTATATGGGGGAATATTTTCCTCATTAAAATTGTGGTCAAAGAATATGAAAGGGACTAAGAACACTAATGACCATGGGATTTGACCATTAACATCTATTTTGGGCCTAAAATAAAACATATAAGTCTTCATGTTTTATTCTTATCAATGTCAAGCTTCTGGAAGGTAGAAAAGAGGTTTTTATCCATAAAATAATCTTAAAGGATTTTATGGAGAAAAATCAGTAAGTATTCCCTCACTTCAATGTCTGTTATTGACAATGAGCTGACAGGTGAAGAGGCTTTGAGGAAAGTTTTCTGAGAACAGTATACAATTTTATCGATTGCTTTCCCATGCTTATGTGTCTTATTTAACACTGAGGAGAGAGTGATATTTCCAACAGAAGATAAGAGAGCTGAAATAAAAACTGCTTTTGTTCACTGGGAAGTCAAGCAGGGTTAAACCAATAATAATACTTCCTTGACCATGGACTTTATAATGGAATTTACTTTAACCCAAAAGGCTAAGAGCCCTTTGACAATCTCCAAACCTAAAAATGTGCTTGCCTACCTGCCATGATTCAAAGATCTCTATCTCATTCCACACTTTCCCTACATCTGCCATGTATATATTGGTCCATTATACTGCTTGCTAAGCACTATTCTAATAGAGCAGGTCAGTTCAATCCAGCAAATATTTACTTAGTTTCTGTCATTTTTAGGCACTACTTAGACTACATCCTGGGCCACCACAATTATTAAAATAGTCTCCTCTTTTAATAACCATTTATGGAGAGTGTACCATGGGCATAATGGTCAATAAGAATAAGGACCTGTGACTTTAAGGAACTTACAGCCTAATAGAGGAGACAGATGTGCCCACAGAAATCTCCAATTACAGTGCAATAGTACAGAGATGGAAGTATACACACAGAGCAATGGGAGTGCTGGGAATTAATTCTTGGCTGAGCTGGGTAGAGATGGAGGTTGGAAAGAGTAAAGGAAGGTTACCTAGGGGAGAAAGACAGCTAAATATGCATCTACAATTTATAGTGAGAAGTGGAATTAGAGACACATGTACAAGATATGTGACTTGACCAGAGAAGTAAGGAGGGAACTGTTAATAGAAGAGACTACTGATGAAATGAGTTAGGTTACAGATAGCAGCCATTCGCCAGACAGAAGAGGCAGAGAAAGAGCAGAGGATGGAGACGGCATTGGGGTGTGAGGGGAGGGGAAGCACAGAGGCACAAAAATATAATATGTTGTAGTATAGAATGTTTAGAAAATCATGAGGAGTTTTGAGCCAATAACTCTAATGAATGATTTATTCTGCTTACACACAGCCTTTCATGGATGGTCTTTTGAGTGTGAAATGTAAAGCTGGTTTTCTAGTTTGGACCTCATCAATTTTTCTCCCTGAGTATGGACAGTACATACAATTGTTTGACCCAGAATTGTGACACCACAAACTGCTTCCCTTAAAAAAAAGAAGAAACAGAATCACAATAGCTCTAGCAGTATTTTTCCTAACCATTCTGCTTCACCTACATTTTCTTACTAGAATTCTTTTTTCTCCTTTACAATGATCTTTGCCACCAACACAGTAGCGAAGATTTAAAATAAAACTCTGGAGGTGTGCAGTGTGCAGCTTCTGCCTAATAAGCCAAATTCTATCATGGGAGGGAAAAATGTTATTGTCATAACGAATACAGGAATAAAAAGTGCAGGGTTAGCAGGATCTGTCTATATAAAGAAGCGCTAACATTAGCAGTGCTGTAGCTCGAGGTTTTCCCACCCTTTTCCCTGTGGAAAGAATCTGCAATTCTTTCATGGTGAAAACATGGGTGTCAAGAAAATCCCATTCACAACATGAATGTGATGGTGGCGTTCACACTCCCATCTACTACTATCATTGGAAATATCCATAAACACATCACCATAAAAACTGATCACCCACATTAATAAGACCCTAGGCAATTTTTCCTTTATCTTGTAACTAACTGGATAACATTTAAAAAAATTCAAGGCCCAGTTTCATTTTTCCAACTTCCACAAGACAATCTTTCTAAGAAGAAAAAATATTCGGGGGCCGGAGGCGGGGGAGGAACTGTCCAATAGCCTATTCTTATCTGGCTAATTAGAACTACACTGAGCCTATTAGCTTTCAAAAGGGGGAAAAAAAACAATAACAAAAGATCTTCTCTGATTAATGTTTAAGCATTGATTTAATTCTGGTGTCCAGGAAAAGAAGCACAATGTGGTGGATAAAGAAATGCAGAATACAAAGGATGTTTCTATTAAGAATCTACAGAATAATCTTGGACAAGTCATCATGTACGTTATTGATTCTACTTTTCCTCCTGAAAAGTTTGAAAAATCATCCTTTAGGAATGTTTGAAGGAATAAAAAAACATCACAAGTCACTTCCCATTTCTAGGGTGTCTTTAAAGAATGTAAACAAAGCTAAAAGATTGAGAGATTTTGGAATTTCATATTACACACCTATAAAATATAAATAGGAATAATAATAGCAATAATAAAAGCTATCTTTTACTGAGGACTTACAATGTGCCAGGCACCTTGCTAATCACTTTAGAAGTATGTTAGTTGATTTCATGATTAAGTAATCTTGTGAAAGTCATATGACTAA
>NW_011888849.1:6350779-6352198 GCF_000151845.1 Pteropus vampyrus | reverse complement strand
CTAGCCATCATATATTAATGCTAAGTGGCAGGATTCATTCTTGATGGAAAAAGTAAGAGTAGAATTTCAAGGCACTTACCTGGACATTTTGATTACTAACAAGTTGTCTTAAAATGTAGGAAAAAAATATGTAAACGCTTTGAAAAATTAACTCTTATATTAGAAGCCTGTATGTTTAATTTGTTGCACATCCTAAGATGCTTTTCCACAGATGTACTCTTAACACAGAAGAAGATGTGTGCACATGCATGCTTAGGGGCAGAAGAATATGTGTAGAAGGCAGGGCTCAGAGTAAACTTGGTATGTGATTTCAAGTAGCCTTTGGTGTAAAATTTTTTAATATAAATTTTTCACTCATGTGATGTGTATGTTAAATTTTACTTAAGATTTAGAATAGTTTTCTCTTAAATTACCTGTGTTCTCACAAAACATTTTTTAATTTGATGGTCTAGTCGGATGGGCCAAATTTGGCCAATGAGTCCTTATATTTCCTGGTACACCAATGAGAATCCATGGAGATAATGTGTACCTTGTCTGAGAAATACAGCTTAAAAGAGTATAAAGTATTTTGTGAATCTTACCAAATGTTTCCATTTTAGACCCAGAGACCTGGGTAAAGAAGTTTAACTAGAAGTCCATAAAAGGAGTAAAAGAGTTTCTTTGAAAATCAATGACAAAACGATCACATTTTCACCTGTATTGTTTTTCTCTGACTTGTCATCCAATAATCATTGTCTTACTATAATTCATAGTGCCAAGTTTTACAAAAGTATCAAGTTTTGAGAACCAAGGTATTTTCAGTATTCATTCCTTGTTATGAAGATTCCTGTAGATTTTCTACTGCTCCTTAATACTTTCCTTCTCCTAAGGGGCTTCACTGTTAAAAGAACCCTAACTTTACTCATATATTCACTCTTCTTCAACACGATTGAAATAAGATTCCCAACCTCAATTCCAAGGGTATACATTCATTAGGCTAATTAATGTGTTGGCATTTCTCTGGTGACATCTATTTATGCAGGAGTAGGCACATATTACAGATTTCTTGGTGTGGGGGAAAAGCAGCTCTTTCTACCTCTTTCCTGAACAGGAATGCATGTATCCTCAATGGTCGTTGGCACTCATCTTGTGGCCAGGAAAATAACTAGGTTTAGGAAGTTGTCAAGGCCGAGAGAAGCGGAGTGGTGAGATAGAAAGAATCTGGGCCCTTGGCAACATCATTGTAGCAAGCCTTGGAGCCTATTCTATGTCTGGAAAATAAATGTTGTTATTGAATAAGAAGGTTTGAGTAAGAAGGTTTCTCTGGTACTTTAAGCCAAAAGTATCCCGTTGCTTCTTTGGAGAGAGACTGCACAAGATAAAGTCTGCATTCAATTTAAGAGAGCCTCACACATATAGGAAAGTTGGAAGGAATGTTGG
>NW_011888849.1:6349020-6350729 GCF_000151845.1 Pteropus vampyrus | reverse complement strand
GATCTTAACTAGACTTTTTTCAACTTAGAGTCTCTAGTGACTTCTACACTTGGTATATACTATATCGTTCAGCTCTAATCATATATGTTATAAATGGCATTTTTGAATCTTAGTCCATTGATACAAAACACAGGAATAGAATAGGAGGTATTTAATATCTTATCCAAGTTATCAGAGATGGAAGCCCTTGCCTCATCATCAGTATTTACCTGATATTTCCTGTATTCAGTGTTCTTTCATCATCTATGTTAGTGAATTGAAACGCTGGGGCCTTTAATGGCCTTGTATTTAAGGCTATGTTGCAGGGAGCATATGAAGGCCATGTGAGTCTGACTGGCTGGGATCACATCACTGCTCCAGCTTCACTGTGGAAACTTGGCCGGTTATTCCATTGTCCTGACCTTCTGCTCCTGCACCTCTACAATGTAGATGACAAGGGCAGGTCAGAGGAGTAAGCCAAATAATGAACTCAGCACAGTGGCTGGCACAGAAGTGCTCAAAAATGATAGATGGTTATTATTATATGACCCCAAGGTTTAATATTTTTCTCTCCTTAGCTACATGGTATTTAAGGTTACTTAAAATTATAATTATCTATCTGCATCTTGACTTTTCAATGAAAAGTAAGCTCATTTAAGGCAGGAGTTATGCATTCTAAATCTCTGATATTATCTATCCAATTAAGTGGATCGTTGCATTTCCTGGTACACACACCACTGAGAATCCCTAGAGGGAATATGTAATCCAGCTTAAACACACACACAGAATATCGACTTGAAATAGGCAATTTCGTATTTTCTCTGCCTAAAGACTAAAATTTCTTATTCAGGATTTTAAAAAATAGAATTTGTATCTTAGCAAATAACCTGTGGTTTGACAAGTTGAAGATAATTACAGGATGGGTCTAAGCACTCATCTTGACAATAGGTCACTGAACATATAATTCACTCATATTTCATTGTATGTAAGACATAGAAATTTATAGTTTTCCACACAAATGCAGAAGCACACACACTTCTGGAACTAGCAGGAGAAATCACCAGTAGCAGGTGTAAGATAATGCTACTTTAGGTTATTTTACTCCTCTGAATCTAAGACTTCTCATCAATAGAGGGGAGATAATTCACTGCTTACTCAGCTTTAGGGGAAGACAGATAATCTCTGTGAAATATTGGGCACCAGACCTGTCTTATGCTAAGAGATTCATTAACATCATCTCATCATGGGGTCAAGTGTAATGTTGACAAGGGAGCTGTTTTATATCCTCCTAGCTCTGGATTTTGCCTGCTACCAGTGAGTAGATTTTCATTAGCCCCAAACCGTACCATACAGGGTTAAAAAAGAAGGAGCTTAGAAACCCCTATATAAATCAAGGAAATTCAAATGTGACAGAGCAGTCATACTGAAAGATGGGTACAGTATATTTCACTCAGCTTTTCATAGTGATGGAATCTGACAGAAAAGCAGCAACACTGAAGTTAAGTGCACTAGACCCACACCAAGAAGATATGAGACCAAAATCAGGCTCTCACTGGACTTCCTAGAAGCCTCACTAAATGTCAAGAGGAGAAGTATCATCTTTAAGAGAGGCTATCTAGTTAAAAAATAAAAAGGGAATATATTTCTTCAGTGAATAAATGTCATTATGTAGGATCTCTAGCAGGCTTGTTCTATGTTTTCTGGTAGAATTCATTCCTTTTTTTTTTTTT
>NW_011888849.1:6303451-6346900 GCF_000151845.1 Pteropus vampyrus | reverse complement strand
TTTTTTTTTTAACCCAGTTTCACGCTGATCTAAAATCTGAAATAAATGACCAGAGAACAGAATTCCACAACGATCACCAACTAATGCTTTGGAATTCACCCTTCCTTTGTCTGATTTAATTTAGACCAAACACAAAGCATACATTAAAGTGACAGCTATTGAAAACATCACACTCAGAGGACGCTAACAGTGGTAAATTGGTCAAGTGGCAGTTTATAACACCAATTGGACGTCCTCCCATAGAATAAGAGAAGTTAAATAGGACAGAGAATTAAAAGCCTTGAAATAATCTAATACATGAATGTAATCTGTAACCATGATAATCTCAGGAGGAAACATCAATATCTCTCCTGCTGAAATCAAGGGCAAGGCATGGAACTCAAAGTTGACAGTCCACCACATTTTAAAACCTTGTAGCATGGCTGTTGTCACACTGTACTATAATTATTTACTTGCCTGTTGTTCTCATTGTCTTAACTCCTTAAATGAGGAGCTGTCTTTTATTCTTGTATCTGTGGTATAGAGTAAACTGTCTGACACAAAGTATACACTCAATATATGAAGGAAAAATGAGCAAATAAAAATCCAGGATTGTATAGTCACTAAAGCTCTTATCAAGTGTAAAGGTATTTCTCTTCCTTGTTTGCTTTATAAAATTTGCTCTCTCCAAATGAGATTAACTCTGGGGTTTTCAATCTGGGTTCCTAGAGGTCATGGGTAACCACAAAGGTGATTATAGTCTGCTCGATACTTCAAAAAGCTTTCCAGAAGCTACATATTTATTCTCGATTAAATATTCTATTGTTGACTATGTATCCTGTGGCTTTGCTTTAGGCTGAGCATGGTAACTCATACTGCTCAGAAGTCCTGATTAACAGTTACCTATGTCATTGATTAATAAAAAATGGGCGAGTTAGTCATTACTTAGAAAACATAGTTTTATAAGCAATAATAATTCAAAACATGGAGTCCATGTGGTAGACGAAGATAATAAAAAGAGTCTGTACTGATAAAGAGACTTGAAAGCACTGGCTTATTATTCAAGTCAGCAAAGAGTTTGCTATAAGATAGGAAAAATGCACAAAATAGAATAATTTAGTATCCCTTTTATCTGACAATTTATATTCTAAGATTTCCTATATTTTAAAGTTTTCTGTCTTAGATCCAGCACCCATGTTTTTGCTCTCTGGTTATATTCCATGAATAACTGCTAGTTATTATTGTTTTCGAAGTCACCATAAGTAACTCTTGGAGATGTAGAATAATGAGTGCACCTAAAAGTCTGAAATAAATTATTGAAATAAAAAAATAGTCTTGTTATTTGTGTGTGTATATAAGTTTACAAGAAATTGAAGAAACCCCAGTGTTTTCATTGTGTGTGAATTTTATAGACCAATTAGTACAAAATGTAATTTGCACTAATTCATTGGGGGCAAAGGGAGCATGAAATTATCTTGACTTGTTAATTTAACATTTTATAGTAAGTTGTTCATATTGAGTATTTTCCCCAGTGGTAATAATACTTCCTTGACACAGAAAGACAATCTAGACAGTAACACTATGAACTTTCTCTTTAAATTTTATACTACATTTCAAAGATGGAAATAAAAAATAGGACAGCTTGTACTCACATCACTCATTAGATTTCTCTCTTCCTAGTATGACATCATCTCTGTAGTCATCTTGTAAATTACAATTCGCATGCTTTTGACCTCAACTGACTGTGCTAGACTCATTAGCTAGGCAGAGCAATTGAGGTTCGAGGAGATTTATGTTGTACATGAGTTTCCCTAACATTCAAGCCCTGAGTGGATCCACAGGGTAAAAATGTTTGGAAGAAAGAGCAATAACTTTAAGACATACAAAGTTATTACTACATTATCTGGGCTTCATATCATCTATCTATCTATGTATCTATCTATCTATCATCTATCTATCATCAATCATCATCATCTATCCATCTCCACAAGTTGATTACCACTGAGTTGGTAGATATTGTGGAAGGAACACTTAGCTACTTACAAGGAGAACTTTACTAGTAATAAAATACTTGGGTTTCGATTTGACTCCATTGTACCCTGACTCAGTGACCTAGAGAAAGACACAACCCTGCTTTGTCTATCTAATCAACAAATAATGGCTTTGTTTATTGAGGGCCAACTTTAGATGAAGGTGCTAGGGAGGAGTAACATTCTCCTCTCTATGAAGAATCCGTGCATTCTTCACAGATTTTTATAAAGTTATTATATGTGAAACATTAAGTAACAACTTATAAACTGTATATTTTATAAAAATATAAAATATCATCATTGTACAGTTTGAGGCAAATGTGCAGGTAAAATATCTACTGAAATAATTACATTTCACTGAGTATGCTTTTTATACTAAATAATTATGTAAAATGAAAATGATCAAAAATTCTATCATCATATTTTTGACAGATATTTTACTTAGGTTACCGACTTTGTATATACATTGGGCAGGCAAAACAAAACAAAATATCTGCTGTTCTCAGAGCCCCATTCTAACAGAAATAACCATGTGCAATTGGCAACACAAATAATAGGGCAGTGGGAGAGCAACTGGTCCAACAGTAGCCGATCTGTAGGCTAACTAGTAGAGACAACAGGGCTATTTTGATTCTGACTTTATTACCTGTTATATTATCTGAAATATTTGCTAGTCCATTGTATAATAGAAATAATATTATACAGAGTGATAGCAGAGTACAAAAAGTGACTAGGATGAAAATTAGGGCTGTATATAACACAGTAAAATTTAAGTGGAGCAAAAAAATCATATCAAATTGATGACTCAGGACTTTGATACACATTTAGGAAGCAGCTCAGGAAATTTTGAATTGGCAAACAAACAAGTTCCTGATACTTACTCTAATGTTTTATTTCACTTAAAGATAGTCATGTTTCTTCAAGTTTTAATTCCATGTCTCTTAGAAAGCTTGGTCATATCTTGACCTTTCTTTGTTTTTTCTCTAGTTGAAGAGGTGAAAAGAACGGAACCATTTTTCTTAATCTCTTAAAACCTTCCTCTGTAGGATTGTTTTTCTAATCCTAAAATGAGAATCCCTTTGTAAGGTGGGTTGGACACAAATATCCCCTATCGTGTACATCCATAAAGATTCATCTCCCTTCCCCCATTTTCTATTGCCTGTTCTACTAATCATCATTAGGATTCCTTGCCTAATTCCAGAATAAAACGGTGGTGTTACCACCATGCCAGGATTTAAGATTAAAACAGGAAGAGCCTCTAGACTACAAATATGTCACCCTCATCCCTGTCTTTTCTCTGTCTCTAATACCTGATATTACACCTTTAGAACTCTCTTGTTCCTTTTAGTCATTGTACACTGTTTCCTATCAAATGCCAGGAGCAGATATATACAACATTAAATCACTTGGGGTTATAACGCAATATGAAATGAGTTATAGACACTCTTTCAACTGTGAGGTCTGAGACACTGTCTAGGGAAGGCAAGACAAGGTGGGAGAACCCTGAGGTATCAGATATCAAAAGGAGCTCCCATGGGGGTAAGAAGAAAAGGATATGAAAGCAAGCAAGCTTTACGTCTGTCTGCTCTGCCTGTTACACACAGCCTTTGCTCAGCCACAGGATGATAAAAATAACCTTCTGTTGACTTTTATAATATTAAATCTCAAAATAATAACCTACCTTCTTTCTAATACAATCCAATAAAGAAAGACATTTAAGAAAATTATTCATTGAAACATTGGCTGTCTTTTTTTGAAATCAAATGATAGATATAATGTCTATAAAATCTTTTGAAATACATCTTAGTCACTTTTTTCTAAATCTCTTTACTCTTTTAATTGACACCAAGTCAATTTAAACATTAGAATATGTATTTGAGGCAATGCACTGTGATTGTAAACTATGGATATTTTATGGAAATTAGCTTAGTTTTCCACCAACTTCATGGAGCAGAGACTCTGCATGAATGGATGGATATTTTGAATTAGCTAATGGAAAAAAGTTCTGAGGTGATTTTTTTATATATATATCAACAAGCTGCATGCAGGTCTATGTGAGATGTAGAGTCAATTACTAGAAACTTTAGTTTTCAACCTTCAAAATATGAATATTTCCCCCACCCACCAATAAGAAAATTATTCAGTGAAACCCTTTTTTTCCTGTAAAATCAAATGGTAGAAATACCATCTATAAAATCCTTGAAAATTCATCTTTCTCTCAGTCACCTTTTTCTAAATCCCTTCTAAATATGGATAAGGTATTTCCCCCACCCACCCCATCAGATTGTCTTATTTGCTGCTTTTCAGGCATATGTTTTTAACGTGACTTTAGACCCTCTCATGTTTCTATTGACTATAATAGCATTGAATATTTTTTTGAAGGAACATTCTTCAGCTATTTTTTAAAGCATCTCAATGCATAAAGCTATGTACTATCTGAAGTTTGATAGCTTTAATGAAATGGTTTGACATGTATTGGTTTGGTACAGAAGTGATTTGTTTAAGCAATTTCTTTTTCTAATAGAGTATTATGCCTGGCTCATGACCTGAAAGAGACTTGGCAATTCAAATCCAAATGGCTTTGAGTTTTTGCATATTCATGTACATTTAACATGCATTATTATAGTAGCAAGTAAGTTGAAATGAAATAAACATTTGGAAATTTGTAGGCATACAAACTGTGAATAAAAATACAATCTTAACATAGATTGAACTGAGACAAGGGAGATGATTTTAAAAGATTAAATGATCAGAAACGAGTTTGGCAAAGTCAAAACCCTGTTCATCAGTTAAGTGCAATAAATTTTCAGAATAGCCTCTTAAAAACACATGGTTGAGAGTTATAAACATGTCAGAGTAGTTCAAGCTTTCAGAGAAAAATATTAGAAAGGGATAGGTTTCTTTTCCTAGCAATTTCTTGGTATACAAAAATGACTTTAACCTGCAACAATAAAACGAAGGCTAATATTAAGGCAGAATGGACTAGCAACTATTTCAAAAAGTCAATAGATAATTGCCCTAAGACTGCTTCTCCTATAAAATTGTTATAATACTGGGCTCTGCTAGCAAAGGCTCTTACTCAGCTTGAAAGTAAATAAAGCTTTTCCACATACTGCTGATGCAAGTGTAAATTGGTGCAACAGTCTCTGGAAGATAAAAGCCTTAAAATGTGACAATGTCTTATCTCAGCAAGATTTCTAGGAATTTACCCTTGGGAAATATTTACAGATGACCAGAGATTATGCAGCAAGAATACTATTCACAATTTTTAAATTAGTAAAAAAACTGGAAAAATTTCTAAATGTTCAACAATAAGACATTACTTAAACCATGGTGTATTCATCACATATAATTCTATATAGCCTTTAGAATGATGATTCTGAAGAATTTAATTACACAGAAAGATGCTAATTATATACTTTAGGTGAAAATAGTCATCTTATAAAGCAACATGTCATATGAATCCATTATATGGAGATTAGCATATATGCATATATATACATATATATATATATATACAGAAAAATGGTTAAAAAGATGTACACTAAAACGTTCACAGAAGCTATCTATAGGTGGTTGTATCTTATAAGATATTTATTTTTCCTTCTATTTTCTAAATTTGCTAAAATAAGTGTTAATGCTTTTCTAATAAAAATTCAAATTATTTAATAAATATTAAAAAGCAGAAAAAAAGCTGGAGATTTGGAAGATATGCTACAAATTGCATGATTTCTTAAACATTTCAAGATAAAGTGTATTTATCCTTCCTTTCTCTGTAGCATAGCATTTTTTATACTTTCTGATAAACCCCTCTGGAGGACAATTTGAAATAACACAGCTCTCCTGGTGTGGATTACATGATATTCCAAATCTGTGAGTCAGGCTTATATTTGGCCATTCATTGCAAGTTCTTCATGAGCTCAAACAACTCATTTGAGCTTTTTATAAGTGAAGAAAAATACCAAATAAATTGTGTTTATTATATATTTTAAGATGAAAGCTTTTAAAGGTTTTATATAGAAAACAGAGCTTAAAACCAAACTGTGGCAAAATTTAAGACTACTTATAGAGAGTCTGTTCCTCCAATTTAATAAATAGTTACATCTGCCAGAGAAATAGATGTATGCTACTTAGGGCTTTCAAAACATCCTATTATTAAGTTGGCCATTTCTCAAGGCAATCAAATTTTATTTAAAAATTTTCCAATTCTCCAGGACGAATTTAGCATTGCTGTAGACATCCTTTGTGGCCAGTCTGGGAAAATCATTTTACAAAAAAAGAGCAGGAACCAAGTTCTGTACTCTACTAAATATTTCAACCTTGGGTCATATTTCTGATTGTACATCTAACTGAATTATAGCATCACTAATCAGAACCCTGAAGATTTGTCTGAAATGATGAAGTTGAGTAGAGGCTAATGATAACTTCCTTAGAATCAAGGAACCAAGATTCTTCACTACTCAGTTACCTTGAGTGTCAGGGCTATGTGTAAGTATCTCATTACACACAATCCAATGAGGTGCTGCCAGATGAGAATTTGGGCACTGGCTCCATGGCCCCTGATTCCTATACTGAGACAGTAGCAAGCTCATAACAGGTAGGTAGCTTGTTTCCACTTCCTCCTTCCTACCAGACTCCACCTATGTGTGTCTAAACCCTGGCCTAGAAACCCTATTTTTTCATCTAAACTTAATCATTTGCTTTGGCCAATTCCTATCAACCAATGCCCCCAAATTTCTGTCTGTTCTCCTCTATCCTCACTACCACCTTGCCCACTCTAAGTTTGTTTGCTTTATGATGTTGAAAGTAAATGGTGTCCCTATCAGTGGGGTGGCAAACAAATTGTCTTCTATGTCAGGTATGACCATGATGGCAGCAGTTGCAGAAAACACTATGTGGGGAAGAGTTTTGAGGCTGAGGGCTTACAGAAAACAGAGGCCATGATCAATTAGAATTGTGTGCCGTGGAAGGGAGAAGAGATGTGGCAGCCTACTGCAAAGAAGTCAGTCTCTGGTTCTACATTGGAATTTAACATAATTTGAAAACAAAGTTTTAATTCAAATACACTGTAATTTCTGATTGTTTTTGGATATTCTAATAATATTCCTTCCCACTTTATTTCAAACATAACTTGACTACATTATGGATTAAACATAGAGAAATCTAACCACCATTTATAACATCGTTTTTGTGGGTACATGCACTTGAAATTTCAAGTAATTGACTTTTACGAAAAAATTATTGGAACCTAATCTGTAAACAGAGGCCTGTACCCACTCCTCTAATAACCAGCCATAGTTCTAGGTGAATATTAACTACTCAATTATCCCTATTTGATGACATTGAATTAAATAGGAGTTGTATGTTCCTTTATTTTTTATTTTTTAAAATAAATTTATCGGGGTGATATTGGTTAATAAAATCATATAGGTTTCAAGTGTACAATTCAATAATACATCATCTGTATATTGCACATGTGTTCACCACCCAGAGTCAAATCTCCTTCTGTCACCATATGTTTAGATGACATCCCAGTAGTTTTAGGGAAATTTCTTTATTCGATTTTGTCATTCTACTCTCCAAGCAGTTTCAAATCAAATCCTGACTTGTACTAAGAAGTACCCAACAGTCCACTCAAAGTTTTCATCCTGTTTTGGAAGATCAAAGAAAAGGAAATAGACCAGGAGTTAATGTAATATCCACAGAGAAAGATAAGCAAGCAGATCTGGGGAGTAAGTTGTCTAGTAAAAGCTTGATGTTTATTTGCTGTGAACAAAAACCAGAAGTGAAGAGGGGAAGGGGATTAAGAGGTACAAATTGGTAGTTACAACACAGTCATGCAGATATAGAGTATAACATGGGGAATACAGTCAGTAGTATTATAATAACTATGTTTGGTGTCAAATTGGTACTGGATTTATTAGAGTGATCACTTCATAAGTTGTATAACTACCTAATCACTGTGTTGTATACTTGAAATTAATATAATATTGTATGTTAACTATAATTGAAAAAAAAAAAAACTAGCTAGAGATGACTTGGGGTGGGAGGGGAGAGGCAGGGAACCCAGAAAGGAGCAAGGTATATGGACGTTACAAGATCTTAGCGAGGGCAAGGACATCTTTTTTCTTTCTTTGCTCTTTTTTTTGTCACTAAATTTCCTATTTCTATTTCTTTCCCTTTTGTCCCTTCCCACATTTTTCTTTTCCTTGCTTCCTTCCTAATGTCTTCTGCTGGTCATTCTCTTTCCTTTTTCTCCTCCGTTTTCCCATGTCCCTTGTCTCTTATCTATCATTTCTTCCATTTCTTATCTTTTACATCCCTAAGCCTTGTCCCTCACAGACACTTCTCTCCTGTCTTTTGCTCAATCTGAAATATGTTCCGTGTCCATAAACTGCTGCCAGTTGTGGATAAAAACAAGCAGAACATTATAACTGCTGAAGAAAAACATTGTTGAGTAAGCTATATAATTGAAGACCAAAGAGATAAAAAAATTTAAAAAAAATCCCTCTACCCAAACTAACAGTACTGTATCTTTGCTATATCATGATTCTCACAATTTGAGCTGTGACATTTTGCATTTACCTTTCCTGCTTCTTCCATTTTCTCAAAACCCTCTATTATTTGCTTAATTCCAAACTCTAATCAGCCCCTGACTTCTCCAACATCAAAGCCACTTCTCAGTCCTCAAAGCCACTCTGAAGTCCAGTTTAACCTGCTGCTTGGTTTTCCATTCAGCCACATACAAGGCCATACCTATTGGCATCTGTCATGAAAGCACCCTGGACCAAAGGAATGTTTTTCAAGGTATACTTAGAAGGACAAACAGCAGCCCTTCGATTTGTGTCAAACTAGAGACTCTGCAATCTGTGTACGAAGCATTTTAATTTTAATCATTTAACTGAAAATTTTATAAAAATTGCTTTTGCTAAGACATTTTTTCAAAATCAAAGTGGCCAAGGTTCCTATTTCTATTACCATGATTTAGTAAATATAATCTTAGATATCAGAAAAATAATTAATGCTAAGAATGCTCTAAAAATCATAAAATTAATGCTTTACTATTTGTTAGTAATCACATTTTTTTCCAATGTAAATTTTTTGCCAAATGGCATTTGTTAGATAGTGGAGTTGGTCAGACTTTATGTGGCGTAAACTAGCAGAGCTTTGATTTTCTTTTTTAAATGAGGGCTCAAGAGATAAGCAAATGAAGTCAAACTTTTGTAATAAGAGGTAGGTGGCTAATGTTTTAATAGGCGATAAAAATACTACTCTTAAGATACATGTGCATACTATGCACTTACCAAGGCAACTGCTACTACAGAAGTAAAAAGAAATGCACTTACTTCCATTAGCTGATAGTGCTATCAATTTTTATTTCTTGGTTATTTCTCAGAAAAGCAGAATAGCTCAAAAAGTACTCCTGCTCCTATGCGTTGAACAGGTTTGGACACTTTACAGCATGTCGTTGGACAGAAAAGACCTTAAGAAATTGTCTAGACCTGAGCTCACATAATTGGCAGGGTAACCAGTTTAAATTTGTAATCTCAAATCAGACTGACTTTTTTGTTGTTCTGAAGAGACCGTGGGAATAATTTACCATTCTGCAATATTTCTGAATGAAAATAACCTAATATCAGTATGTGAAATATCTGATACTTATTAAAGAAAGATGTTTTTAAATTTTATTCATTTACTGTATATTAATAAAAATAGAAATGATTTAGTGATTAAAAAATAACAGTTAAGAATAATTCTTTTTGATAAAGAGAGTATTTAGAACTTCCCCAAGGATTCTGGTTTAAAAATGTTAGATGGAAATATTTTAATACACATATCTAAGAATCGTATAAAAATTTTGACAGCTTGAATAAACAACAAAATATTTTGGTAAGTAATATTTTAGAAACATTTAAAAATCCACTTTTATTCTTAGATTCTCAGGCCTGGGAAAATCTCCTTTATACAACATGGCAAAAATAACAACAAAAATACATAAAGATGGCAAATATAATAAAAAAGTTTATAAGCTACAGAACACTGATGAACTAAAATATTACAAATCTAGAGTAAAGTTTTAAAATTTGGGGAGAATAAGAAAACTATTGAGAAATAATGTTTTGTTAACTCCAAGGACAGTCGTGTGTGTGTGTGTGTGTGTGTGTGTGTGTGTGTGTGTGTGTGTGTGTGTTTACCCTAACATAATCTAGGTGACTGTCTAGATATCATGTCTGTGTAAAAGTCTTTTCTTAGACCACCTATTAGACACCTGATTCCCTCTTCCTTGACTCCCTTCTAATTAGGGTCCCTTTAGTCAACATGTTCCTGTATGAGTTGCTTTAATTCTGATCCTTCTGTTGGTTCTGTGAAAGCAAAAACTGCTTCTAGTTTCCATTTTTATCCTCTCCTGGTTAGTGCAGCAGACTTCAGGAATGTGTGGGAGTTCACAGAATACTTAAGATAAAAGTTGGTCCTTGAAACTGGTTAGCTGTGTTGGGGACAAGGAAGCAGAAGCTTGGCTTAGCTGAAAAGAAGCTATGGAAGAGAAGAAACAATGAGGTTGCTGAAACACAGTGGTACATGTGAGGTTCTGAAAGGAGGCATTTCTATTCTAGGCTTCATAAATTGCTGATGTATTCATTCATTCATTCATTCATAGTTAATAAATATTTATTGAGTGTCTATTATGTCCCAGACACAATCTCTTTCCTTATATGTCTTACATTCCAGAGGGAGGAGAAAATTAATTTTAAATGACTGTGGGAGCACATAATTTAGGGAGTCATCTGATTTGGACTGGAAAAGAAACATATTCCAAAGGAAGTAATGTTTTAGTTCAGATCTAAATGGTGGCAGAAGGGGTCACCCAAGTAAAGATGGTAAGATTGAGTGAGTGTGTTAGGTGGGGCAGTCAAGAGTATGCTACAGGCTACAGGACCAGCATGTGAAGAGGATCAGAAAAAAGAAGTGAAATGTGAAGGGTCATATTAAAGAGTTTGGACTTTATCATAAAGGTAACCTGAAGCAATTATGGCTTTTTGAGTTGGTGGTGAGAGAGGAAGGGTGACACAATTGGTTGTTTGTTTGAAAAACAACTGAGTGCAATTTGTTAAAAATAGATTTGAGCAAAGCGAGACTGAAAGCTCAGAGACTGATTAGGGGGCTGTAATACTATGGTGCAGGCACAACATAACAAGTTACTGATAATAAAAGAAAAGGATCCATAGGGAGAAATCTACTGAAGGACCACCCAGCAGAACTGGCTCGCATTTTCAGCCCTCTATCTGCACCATCTCTAATACCTCTCAGAGGGAGCACTTTCAGTGATATATTTGAGAAATATGGAAGATACCTATACTTCATCACTCTTCTACTTTTAAAAACCCAAGAAAAAGGGCTGGAATGCTTTTATACAAACATTTCAGATAAACAGGGAAATGGGATGGAAACTCACGCTTAGTGGTCCAGACAGCAAACATGTGACAAAATTATTTTCCATCTAGACCTTACGCAGACTTGAATCTCACATCTACCATTTTACATGTTACAAGACCATGGGTATTCAGCCTCTCTGAACCTTTGATTCTTCACTTAAACTGGAGATGATAATAATAATAGTACCTACTTCATAGTCGTAAAGACTACCAAGTTAATTAATAAAGTGCTTAAAATAGTGCCTGGCATATAGTAAGCACTCAATTTTGGCTATTTTTATTACCCCACAGAAATATGAAAACCAATATTCGGAAGTTGAGTTAGATATCTGAAGTCAGACATTGAGTAGGTGACTAAGGTGGAACTTCAGTCCACATTATCTCCACAGCCCAGGCCATTTCTGCTTCAGCCATGAACTCTGTATTGATTTTTATCGGCAATTTCAAGAGGTGGCTTTGACATTGTGGTTCAAAACATGGTATCTTTAGGTAAGACCTTGAGGTCCACCACCATGTGGCTTTGGGAAAGTTATATAACCAGCCTAACCTATAGTGTCCTCATCTGTAAGGTGGGAAAATAACTGTCCCTAACTCAAAGGACAATTGTGAGGTAAAAGAGGTAATACATGAAAAGGCTTAGAGCACTCTGCTTCTAGTTAATATCTAATAAATCTTAACAACGCCTCACCCCCTATTCTACTATAGAGTGAAGGGGATGGCATGAAGACCAGTGGCAGATGCCTGGTCACTTGGAACTTTAGTCTGTTTCCACAGGGCATCAGGAGAATGGTCCTTCACTTTTTGCGAGATGATTGTTCCTTCTAGGTAAAGATGCCAATGATTGGGGCTAGCGAGATCATGTGGATAAAGAAACTGTACTGATGCAGTGCTAGAAACAGTAGGTTGACAGAAACCAGAAACTCATGCTCTCTGCATTAGGTGGGGAAGTATATAGTCACTGGATTAGCGTCACCTTCATTTTTTTACACTAGCTGACCTTGATGGCTTGTTTATCCTCATATAAATAGGTTCTCCTCCCTCTGATCAAAACTGCCCTTTCAATAGCTCTTAGTTTTATCTAAATTTTTGGCTTTTGAAATACATTTATCACAGCTAAACTACTTTTTACTAAAAAGTTCTAAAAAGTTGATTTTTTTTCAGCTTCTTCAATGTGACACACATTTTTTTGGTAGGACATTTTAATTGGTCATGATCAAGGTCCTGCACCAGGTTCTAAAATTACTATAGCTCATTTTCTACCCTGCAATTGTGAACACTACTAAATAACCCTTCTCTCATGGAACTCCTATGAATTTAAGTAATTTTTCTGTTATAATTTTTTTCCTCTGAAAAAATTTTTTTTCAAAGCATTTTAAGATCTGTCTAGAGAAAAGAGACAAACCATTTCAAAAACCTTCAAAAGCATATCAGATGTATTACCATATTTGTTAACTCTATTGCAATGGACTTAATAGATATAGATCCTTTTGATAAGGTAAGTCTTTCCTTTTATTAATATTTCATGTCGCAAAATGTTTACCACAGGAATATTTATTTGAGGGCACGATGGCATTTATTGGAGCACCTTGTTCAGAATAAATGTTCAGTAAATATTTGTCGGTGATTATAATTACAATTCATGACAACTGTGACCTTTTTCTAGTTCTTCTTTAGGTTTATATTTCAAAAGCTCCTAGTAAGCCACATTCCCAATCTAAAAACATACTGAAACCAGGCAGTTCAAGAAAAATAGTCCTTAATTACTTAAGAAAATATATTTTTAGCCATCGTCTTTTACTTTTCTACACCCTGACAATTTGAGCCCTGAGGTTACTCTTCTGAAGATAGGCTATATTTCTTTAGGTTCTCAGTTAGATAGTAAATATTCCATGAGATTCCTATGTCATATTCATTCTTATATTGTTAATTTCCTTGTAGTGTTTCAGGGCAAAGAATATTGTTTTCATGAGCAACACAATAAATAAGAGGTGGACACTCATTTGCAGGAAAACAAGAAAACTTGCCAATATAATGAGTACAATTTTTTTTTTACCATTTCTTCACTTCCATGCACTAATTCTAAATGTTTGAAAAAAAGGTAAGGTTTTTAATTCATAGAGAAGAATGCAGATATTTAAGTGACTGTATTTGGTAACTTAAATAACTTACGCCCAAATGAGAAAGCACTAGGAAAGCTATTCTTGTAACTCACAAGAAAGTCAGTGAGGGGAGTCTTATATTTATGATAAAAAAGCTTTATGTTGAAATTAATTTTTGTTTTTACTCTAGCCAATCTCTTTTTGCCTATATATCAAGAAATAAAACTACCTATTTTTTAAAAGACAAAGCTAGCAACCTTAAAATGTATCTTACAGGCTCTCTGGAATAATTACCTGGATATTTCTTCTCCATTAATTTGATAATTTGCAGGATATTAATAAAAAATTTTTAAAAACTTAATTCAGAACTGATGCAGTCATGTCTCAGAAATCTATTTACTCTCATACTTCGTAATCTTCAGAAATGTGTGTCAGGAGAAATTTAAGGAGTCACAGGAATGCCAGACCTCATATTCATGCCCGTGTTGATAAACCAGTAACTCTGTTATCTAATAAGTGCTGTCACTTGAAAAATATGCAAGTTGACTTGAAAACTGAAATGAGGTCAGTTGTTGCCGTTAAACTTTTTACCAGGCTTCCCAAGCAATTTAAAGTATGAATAGCAAAATAAATTGAGAATTTGCAGACTATTACATTTCTGATAAGAATCTAAGTCTTTTAATAGAAACATGCAATCATATGTCTATTAAACTGCCTCAGGTCACGTGTTCTTAAGCAATCCCAGAAATTTAGATGCATGCTTCAAACATCTAGTGCAAGGTGGGAAACCCCTGATTTGTCACATGAGATGAAATAGACCAGCAGCTCTCATAGGTTATGGTGTACCTAAACCAGTGTTTGGCAAATTATATCACCTTCCTTTCTTCTCTAAAGAAAAAGAGCATTCTTTCCTAAGGATTGTTGACTTCTAGTCAAATACAGAAATATATGCCATTTTAATCATCATTATTAGTATTGAAACAAAAAAACTAAAATTCATGGACTTTTTACTATGAGTCTGGCACTGTGCTAAGTACTTTATATTCAGTAATTGATTTAATCCTCAGTATAACTATTACTGTTATTATTCACATTTTACACATGGGAAAATTAAGTTCAGGAAAGTTAAATTAAGTTAAATTAAGTTAAAGGTTTTTTGTCTTTTTCCTTGATTCGTTGTTAATGTCACTGAGCATCTGCTTTTTCTATATGTAAATAATATGCAAATAGTGTCCACTACCTAGAGGTTTTGTGGAGATAATGAATATAAAGTCTTCATGTCAGTACCTCACACATAATAACTGCTCAATAAATACTTGTTATTATTTTTTAAAAGAATGTTAAAGTAACAGTAGTGATATATAGTTGTCAGGAACAGCGTAAGTAAAATGCAACCTTAGTATGTATGAGCTTTTGGAAGAAGAAAGATGTCTCTTAAGAAAATTCTATATGAAGTGGTCCAGGATTCAAGCTAACAGCACTGCATTTAATGTGCTTTTGAGAAATAATACTTAACCTTAGCTTTTAAAAAGCTCATCCATATAAGTATGTATTTGCTTATGTAAACTCTTAGAAGATTCAGTTTTAAAATATTATATTCCATTGATTTGAAGGATGTATATATAAGACTTAGCATACTTCCCGGCACACGTTTAGCCCTCAGAAAATGTTAGAAGGTATAGTAGCAGTTGTTGATTTTTTTGTTATTATTGTTATCTTGTTCTGTCTATATTTTCTTTGCTGTTCTGAGGTACTAAAATGAGAGCCACACAATTGCCTAGGGAAGTAAGTCTTAGGACCTGGCAAACTGTAGAACAAATTTCAGGGACAGACAGTTTTATTTTTCACAATCAAGAGACCAGACTCACATCAAACGTCTGAAAGAAGCTCTTTTTAGATTTACACAGAGTGAGAAAAAAAGCGATTGACCTCACTTACTCAAGTTGACTCCGGATGAGAGTTGTGTTTCTTTTAACATTGATTCCAAGTTTGTTTTAGTAATATAGGAAAGCATAACTGTCTCTGGCCTCAGGATTGACAAGCACAGCTGAGATTCCCTTTTTCCAGCTAAATTCATCTCCAGATGAACTAAATTCATCTCAGCTGGGGGAAGGAAGGTGGTGATTGTACAGTCCTGTACTGTTCATCATGGCAACTGCACCAAGCTATTGAGCCCTTGAAATGAGACTGGTCCAATTGACATGTGCGGTAAGTACAAAATACACACAAAATTGCAAAGATGTGGTATAAAAAAACAGAATTTAATGTGATAGGAAACGTTCTAAGACTCTCCAGATCATAGTTTACTAACGTCAATACTGCATATTTTTAATTATAATATGATTAGGTTCCCAAAAGCCCAAAGACAGAAGTCATTGCATCAGTTTTCCAGATAATAGTAAGTATGCTGAATAGTTAATGTATACTTCCTACGTGTCAGGCACTGTGCAAAGCAGGTTATCACCCATTATCTCATTTACCCTTGCTCTATAAAAAAAAGTTACACTACTAACTCCATTTTACAGATAAGCAAACTGAGCCTTAAAGGATTTAAGCAAGTTGCTTAAGATTATACAGCTGAACCCTGGTTATGTTGAGATCAGTTTGATTTCAAAGACCACACTAACATTAATTTATTTCTACAGCCCCCTAGTGAATCATTTATTAAAGCACTGAATTGTTACCATGTGTACAGAAAATTAAAAAGAATGGTTTTTTAAATCTTATAAATCTCTGTGGGGTAAAAAGACATCTTCAGTATAAAAAGTTCTTCTGAAGCATTAGACTTTATCTATTTCCCAGAAAATACAGTCAACTTGCAGACAAGGTAAAATGTTTTCTTCTGTTATTGAATAAAATAACGTGGGTCAAAATGTACCTGTAGGTACTTAGAATCCAATTATACTTGACTTATTGTTAAATCACTTCTACTAGTAACTGAATCTGTTAGAAGATTAACTTCCAAATATCAAATGATAGAATGGTGAGTAATAAAATCCATTTTGCTTTTTATTTTATTTCTGAAGCTGTTTACATTTGTTTGCTAGAACAGTTTTTCTTTCTTAGCATGGAAAACTGTGCAAAGCCGTAGTTATTTAAATACTTATTTCATTTTATGAGGGAGTAATAATTAGGGATATAGTCAACACATTTTAGTAGGCAGATAAATTTCTGAGTGATACTTAAACTCCATCCTCAGCTTAAAACTACTAAAAGATGGATATTTTCTGGTAACTGAGTAACCTGTTTTATGTGCCTATAATAGTGACATTAAATTGATGGTAGTCCACAGAACGGGTAGGAAGGAAAAACAACACTACAAATCTAACAATATCACAAAGTAGGCCAGAAATTGTTAACTAGGTCGAAGAATTATGTTCTCAGTTCTTTTCTTCTGGGGATACATGAAATAGTTGAAATATGTCATTTCATTTGTCTGTACACACTTTCCCTGAAGGGATGGCACTCAGTAGTAATTCTCATTCAGCAAGAGATAAAATGGAAGCAGAAACGAGTACACTGACTTGACCCAAGTACTTCAGTTGGTAATAGCTGTTGAAACACTCAAATGTCCTTCAAGAGAACAAGTCAGAAATGAAGTGAATGCCGAGCTATCTAGAAAGTTTTCAAGGAAGAGAACTCAGAATTCACAGGGATTTAGAAGAAACTAGTTTTGAGACTGTACATTTTAACAAAATTGTCACAAATTTTTATGGTGCTTATAAAAGAAATGGCCAGGATTGCACTTTAGTTAACCACCTGTTCCTCACACAATATCATTACAGAAATTATTAAACTGTCATTGAAAATGTCCCGACTTAGACAAAATGAAAGAAAACTAACAATGTAAGATGTCTGTCAATAAAGTGAACAGAAGAAATTTAAGCTTAGATTCTAAGCAATTTGTCAAGATGGTCTCTAATGAAAATATGTTCACCTAAGCGCAGAGGAGGAACTTTTATAAAATAGTCAAGAATTTCAGCTTATTTAAACAATATACTCAGGCTTTTCTCTCATCCAAAGATTTTTACAAAAGGAAACTTTTAATAAAGGTAATCTTTATATCATCTCATCTGGTGCCAATTATTCTCCTTCACTGGAATTTTCCTCTGGTTTCTCTACTCTACATTCAGATGTCCAACTTTGTAACTCCTCGTAGAACTCCAGCCTGCTTTTATCTGATCTTCTTCAGTGTTTCCATAGCATTGATGGTTTTTACCATATACTAATTTTAATCCTTTGTTATTCTTACACAATCTTAAAAACTCATCTATATTGTAACATGTCATATGATGATAGTTGAGGGTCCTTGCCAACAACATGACTGTATACTAAATGTTTTACATGTACCTTCTCACTGAATCCTTACAACAATCCCCATCTTACATACCTAGAAAAGAAACTTGCTCAAATTCTTATGGCACCTTAGCTTTAGAAAGACTGAAAAAGGATCAACTGCCTGGCTAAGAAACATAAATGTCCATATTTTTATTTATCCAACAGATATTTCCTGAAGGTCTACCATGCCCCAGTCTCTGAGTAAGAGGCTAAGGATCCATAAGCAAGTACGATGTAATTTCTATTCCCAAAGCATTCCTGGCCATAAAGAATATAGCCAGGCAAACATACAATTGCAAATATTGTATCAAATAAGCCACAATATAAAGCATGTATGAGGTACTACAGCACAGAAAAGGAAGGGATTATCACAGAGAAAGATTAGCAGAGGATGTTTGAGCTGGCTGATGGTAGAATGATTAGGCAAGAAAAAGGAGAGGTACAAAGGCCCATGACAGAAGAGAGCATGTTCATTAGAAAGGCTGGATCAAGTGTGCTAGAGGGACAGAAGGGTCAGGTCATGAAGACCTTAGCATAACCAGGTTAAAAACTCCAACTTTATTCTGTAGGGAATAAGGAGACACAGATGGGTTGTTAAGCAACAGGAACTACTGATGAGAAGCATGGTGACAAGAACGGCAACATTCAGCATGAAAGCTAGTTTACCTTTGACTTCTCTCTCTTGGTGAGCGTCCCATCATTCATCCTCTTTATCCTTAAAGTTTGACCTGTCCTGGCTTCCTTCTTACCATGCCTTTTTACTTTCCTATATTAGTTGCTGTTTTCTCTTTCAACTATTTTAACATATCACTAGTTCATTCTGTTTAGAATTTGTTATGCTTGTTTAATGTCATTCACACACATTGAAGGCCAAGGCTGTCTGTGTGTGTGTTAGGAGAGAGAAGCGAACAAAGATAAATAGGAGGTAGCCCCTGCCCTTCCATTAAACATTTGGTGATACCCATATTTTTAATTTTAAAAGCAAGTATTGATAAATTATTTACATTTTTCTCTCTTGAATACCAAATTATTTGTAAGCACACATGACTCTCAATTGACTTTTAAAACATTTGTGGTGTGTGGGTCATAACAGGAGAAAGAGTTCTTAAGAAAATTAAACACATACATATCATATACATAAAACATCCATCAGTACTTAAATGTACAGTTGGTGCTCAGAAAAAAAAAGATAAGTCGAATATGAAGTCGAGTTTGGCTAATAAAATTTCAATCCCATTGATTCCTGCAGACCAGAAGGGAGGGGAAGAAAATGATCATCTTGGAGGCAAAGGGGCCTTTACACACCCAGAAAATTACATCTCAAAGGCAGACATCTACCAGCTGACCCTGACCATGTAGATCACCAGCTCCCCCCACCTGGGGCTACAGATTGTGCGTGGGAAGATTTCTCAGCTGTCAGATAAAGCCAGGAGTACATTTTATGTACCCAGCTCAAAAGATGTTTGACTACCCACTCAATTTTGTTCAATTTCCCAAGACTCATACAGAATAAAAAAATAGCCATGTCATGAGTTGATAACTGCTGCTCCAAGTTTTCTGTAAAAGGCCTCAAAAAGGAATTTTTAAATGTATTAATATTTGAAACTAGAGTGCCTTGGATTCTAGGGAATAAGTAATAATGTTAGCATCACAATTCGCTTTTGTCCAACTTTGTCTCTAGAGAAAATAAAACATCCCATACATTATCTAGAAACTTTTTACTTATTAAAGTAACAAAACCACATATTTGTCAATTGTAAGAATATAGACACGGTTTTCATTTGACTCAATACAGTTATTACTCTAGTTTTTTGTTCATCCACCAAAGTACTATTCTCATATCTTAGCAGACTCTGCACATAATTTACCCAAAATACATTTGAATAAGGTTCCTAATGATAATCTGTTTTAGATTTTCTTGTGTGGGTTTAAAATGAGGCCAGCTTCAAAGTTCACTGGAAACATAGATAAGCTATCACTACTCCATCCCTCTGTCAGACAGATAATAACTGTTCTGTGAATGCTATTAGTATTTTCATTGATTCTCTTGTGATTGATGTCATCTATTCCTGATATGGAGAGAAAATCAAATTATAGCAGATTTTGGGGAAAATATAAAATTAAGTATATGAACAGGTTACAAAACCCTGAAGATACAGATCAAATGAGGACAAAAGTTATCCAAACGGACCTACTCATCTCTACACATAACTTTACCCCTGCTCTCTTTTGATTGAAATTCTTATCTTCACCTAATTACATAGCTTTTCCTAAAATGTCTATGCTTAACTATTCTGGTCTATAATTTCTTCTCTCATCACATATTCATGCAAAACTTCTAGACAGTAGAAATAAAATTTAAATTGTCCCACAACTGAATATTATCTCTGCCCTTTACTGGCTGCGTGGTCTCGGGCAAGTTACTTACATAATCCAAGATGCATTTTTCCCCAGGTTTGCTGTAAGGATTAAATGCAATGGGCACTGCCTAGCCCAAATTCATAATACTATAGGAATAACTCGCTCAATACTGGCATAGCTCAGGGATACTGAGGGTTTGGTTCCAGACCACTGCAAATAAAGTGAGGATCATGATAAAGTGAAGTATGCCTGTAAATGGGCTCTCCTAACAATAAGTCTGAGATTATTGATCAAGATACCCCTACCTTCTCATAAAGATACTGTGGTCAAATATTCTTTTGTTCTTAAAGACTTTTTATTCATTTATAACTTTTGAAATAAACTTGTTCAGAGCACAGTTTATTATATTAGAAAAACAAGTGACACCTTTTACTTTTTCTTATTAGTCCAATGTATAGCCTGCGTAATCAATCACCTCTCACACAAACAAGTATATAAAACTCATGCATTTATAGTTCCAAAGTTAAGACCATTTTACAGTACATTTTACAGTACACTATAATCATGAGCCTGCAGATGGCAATGACCATTTCTCCTTTTGTCTCTCATTAAGAATTCTAAGGAAATAAATCACTCATTTTCTTCTATTTAAAAAAAGTTCTTGTATTTGCACAGTATTTTGAAAGAACATGTCAGAATGTTAAGGGGTGAGTATTCATTTCTCCTAATTAATCTGAATGATAGTGCACAGAGTCTCATTACAAACTATTCTGTACTGTAATGTAGTTTGAAAATCATATCCCATGCAAGTTAATATTTGCTTGTTCCATTTTCTAGTAGTTACAATTATTTTACAAAAAATGACTTGAGTAGAAACCAACTCAAGGCCACAAATGTGAGACCAATGGGGACATACAATCTGAACTGCAGAATGTGATGATACTGTCAGCTGCTTTCACAATGAGAATTTAAATGGCTGTCTCTGACTCAGACAGTGTAAAGTTTATAAAAATGCTGCAAAGTCCACAAATTCAGTACCCAGAAGAAAAGCTGATAGGCAGCTCAGAAATATAACACCATCTTTTACATCAATGACTTGTTTTTCTTGGGGAAATGCTTACTTCTTTTATGACAAATGTTCACTTTTTTTTTAGTTGTCAGTAGATGACCAAGCTCCACAAGCAATATACTACCAAGATAGAAACTAAGGGAGGAGAGTTTAGTATTATAATTCAAACAGCTTGCAAAAGAGATGATCTAATGTGTATTTAATTATCCACATAATTGTTACTGTAATGCTTGGTAATTAAGTGTGAATGATAAGTGGTTCATGTAAATGAGCATATTGCAACTATTATCAATATAAAAAATATCTGTAAGACCTTAGAATTTTACATTGTGTTCACATACATTATCTCATTTAATTAATTTCACCTTGCTTTCTTTTTTTTTTTTCTGACATCTTTTCAAGGGTTAGCTAGAGGGAAAGCAGAGAGAATATGTTCATAGAAAAAAGGGACTCCCTGAGGGAACTGGCGTGGCTTAATAAACATTGAGGGAAGTTTGAGAACTACACCAACCTGAGTTAAAGCCCAGGCTGTTCCATGGCTTTGCGCTGTGACCTTACACAACATTCTGAAACTCTCTGAGTCAGTTTTCTCATCTGTAAAAGGAGGGTGAAGGACAGCTTACAATAGAGCAAGAAAGGCTAGACCTCACTACATTATTTACTGCGTCCCTTAACATTTGATACAATAATTGAATATACGCAATAGACCTGAACACTATGTAAGTCAGGATCAAAGACATTTGTTTCCTGTTCATCTCAATCTTTAACATAAGGAAAATAAAACAACACAAAATACTTCTTTCTCCTACTGGATGGTTTAATGATGTTGTTCTGATTATTCAGGGTTCATGTCCCTGAGAAACCAGTACACAAATGAGTATAATGAGGTCTAGTCTGTCTTGACCTAGGCAGGCTGGTCCTTGCTCTCTGTAGTGAGATTCATCCACTAAAATGTAAGTGAAAAATGAGATGGAATAGATTCTGGATAGTAAGGAAAAGAGGGAAGAGAGAGATGGAACCGTGTCAAAATATTTACTCATCCAGGAAGTAGACCAGATGTATAAAAGCCAGAATCCAGTAAATTCTCCTGTCTTTTACAGGACCAATCTGACACAGAGTCTGAGGTCATGGCCACCTTCTCCAAAACATTATTTAAGTTTAGACTTTGCCCAAGATGCCATAAATTAGCATTTAATCTAGAGCATCAGTTATATGGAAGAATATTCTATATCAGTCAAAAACAATGCCAACACAATCACTAAACACATACACACACGACAATTTATTGGGAACTATGCTTGCCTCTAAATATCGTTCTATATCAATGTGGCATAAGGATATCAGTTCATGACTCATAGGATTATGACAAAACTAAACTGAAATAATAAAACATTGCAATTACCAATTGTCAAAGGAATGCTGCTAGATAATATCACCTATAAATTAAACTTCAACATATGGCCCTCAGATGAGTCGCATACTGAAAAATTTGGCAACTCATCCCATCAAAGAATATGTTCCTAAAGTGGGAACAAAATTGTGTATACCATTATTGATGAAGGTTAATTAATCAGATATGAGTCTATAAATAAATTAATGTAAAAATTTATGCACACTCATGCACATATATCCATCCCAACTTTGCCTATGTTGTTTATATATCTCTCTACATAGTTACAATTCCAATATGATCCTTCAGACAAGTTTCTTTATTCTTCTTCCTCTACCCCCTGCCTCATTTGGTTTGAAATTTTACACCTCATTTCAGAGTGAACATTAATCAGATTGACAAGCTCTATTAAATGATTGTTTTTACCCACTAGGACTTCTGGGTCATCCTGGCAGGAGCTGATTGCCTCCCAACTCTGGAGCCACTTGTTATAGTTTGGTCTTCCATATTAGGCATTGTCCTGCCATAACTGTTAACTACAACACTTTTGTAAAATAATGTTGAGTGAGAGTTTCGCAGTTTTCATTTCACAGCAATCTTCCAATTCCTCCATCATGCATGCTGAGGAGTGACCATATTCCAAAAGAATTAAGGGAATGTTTAAAGCTAGGCTCTCAATGCTGAAAGTAGAAGCTGCTCTTGTTGTTGCAGAGACCTAGAGGATATTACAAAGAAGGCCATGATGCTCCACCTAGGCCCTTCTCTCTATAGGATGCTTAATTTTCAAGGGAACCTCTGTTTCTGGTAGGATCCAAGTATATGTGCTATGGGCAGGTGCTCATCCTCTTCTTTTCTAATGATATGAAGGACAAGAGCAAGGCATTACAGATGACAAAATAAACAGATAAATCAAATTTGGTTGGTTGAACATAAACCTTGCAATGCTAGTGATTTCTGAAAACTTTTAATGAAGCATCCATTTACTGTGATTTATGGAGATCTGGAATACAGGCCTTTTAATCCCAAACTCCTATGCCTTTTCCAAAATGGAGCAGTGAATACATCCTCCCCTGTTAAACACAAATGTCAAGTCCTCTTAAATACATTCAATAAGTAATCCAAGATACTGAATGAAATAAAGGAATAAATAAATGAATAAATGAAAAAAGTACATTGTATAAGTATTAACAGATATATTAGGATGTGACTTTATGTAGTAACTATTTTTTGAGAACACATTACACATCTATTACACAAATCCTAGTCCCTCGAAGCTTACAGTTGAGCATGGGATATAAGATTTACACGTAAACAATTATAAGCCAAGGGAATATATAATAAACACTCTCTTGAAAGGTACAAAGAACAGTTAAAAGTTGAAAAAAGGGAGTGGCCACCTTCAGTTGAATATTTAAGGAAGGCTTCATGGAGGAGATGTCTTTTGAGCTAGACCTTGAGATATGGTTAACATGTAAAAAGGTACTTCATATGTTCCTCATTCTGCTTTCTGCACCCCTATTGACCTTCTTTCAGAATCAGACTCTGTTTCTACCTGTTTGAAGTCTTCTGCACAGGCTCCATCAGCTTTCCTTTCTCTTCACTAATACCTACTCACTATTCCTCAAGGAAGCCTTCTGTGACTCCAAATCTAAACTTGGTCCACCTTTATATTATAGCAACTTTAATGTGTCCTTCACAACATCAACCATGGGTAATTTTGCATTCATTTGGGTGACTTTTAAAATTAAGATTGAGTCTCCTAGACTATCAGTTCTATGAGATGGAACCTTGTCTCGTTCGCTCTGTATTATACCCTTAGTGCTAGTCCAATGAATACATGAGAAGCACTCTGTCTTGGTTGGCCCAGGGACTAAGTGGTTCGCATGAACAAAAGTACACAGATAAAAGAACTGAAGCTTGAATAGGGATGAGTTACACTTTATAGCTAAAAAATAAAGATAGAGGGGGAACAGTGAGAAATCAGCCAAGTAGTGTAGTTTCAGGGCACACTGTTGAGTGTGGAATCTTACTCATCCTTCCATGAAATCTTTCTGAATTCCACTAATCAGAACTTATCACTCTTTCCAAGTACTTTCTACCTCTATGTGGAATGACTTATGTTTACTTTGTTCCACATTTAATTGTGTGGGAACAGAAAAATGTATTCATGTTCATATCCCCAAAGACCCAAGAACAATATTCACAGTAAGTTCTTTTTTAAAAATGTTTATTGAATTGACTGTTCACTAGAAACGTGAAGATATCTGAGCAGGTAAGAGCTGTGTTTCAAGTGGCACTGTGGGAAAATTAAACCAATAAGAGATTATAGAAGAGATTAGGAGTGAGAGATTAGGAGTTAACCAGTTGTACTGGTTAACAACTCTAAATCCATCTTCCATCCTCTTTTTTCTGCTGCTGACTCCATGGTTCAGCAAACAACAGTTCTCCTTTGCCAGGCAGCAGCCTATTAGGATCTGTCAGGGAGACCCCAGAGGAAAGCAAGGTGGCAAGAAGAGGGAGCTGGAGCTTGATCCTTCCTGCTCCCTTGCCCTTCCTGACTGCATTGTCCCAGTAATGTCATTTCATCCTGGTTAGCAGAAGTTGGTTCCACTTTCCTGCTTTTTCCTACCCTCCCAAAACAGCCTCAGCATACCCTCAGCACCAGCACCAGCTAGCGGTGTCCCCATCTCAGAAGTCTCAGATATTCGGAGAAGACCAGTGGTACCCTCTCCTCAAAAGTCTGGGACCCTGCTCTGTGAGACCTCTCTCCAAAGCTTCAAAGTTCTAAATGTCTTTTGCTTTCATTTACTCAGCCCTAAATGTGTAACTGTTGCTTGCAGTTATTAGCTGTGTTATTGTTCCCTTTCCAGCCCTCCCCTCACAAACCTGTGTGAACAATTCCTGTATTTTAAATCATCTCTCTTAAAATAACTCGTATGATCTGGTTTTCTGACCAGACACTGATACAGTACTGACGGTTAAGACACTAGTTAGAAGGCTAACACAATAATTCAATAACAAGGTAGTAAGTCCTTGAACTCAGCAGATGAGAAAAAGAATGAAAATACATTCACAGTAATATCAGTTAATGCTTATTGAGCCCTAGGCCCATGTCCTTTGTATCAAATATGTAATTTAATCATTGTATCATTTCTATGATGTAGGTAACAACAATAGGCCCGTTTACATATAAGGATGCTGAAGTTAAGAGAAGTTAAGCAACTTGCACAAGATCACAAAGTAATGGTAAAATAGAGAAGAAGACCTTCTGTACAAAGTCAGTGCTTTAAGCACTTCGGCACATTATCTTACTCAATCTCCTTGCTACCACAATAATTCACCAAAACAACAGGCAATCTATTAAAAAAGTAATGTAACAAAGCTAAAAAACAGTAACAGTGTACAGGAAAAGAAATTCATTTTGACAAAGGGGATGTAGAAAGGCTCCATGGATAAGTTAGCACATAAATATTTAACATGCCCTAAGTACTTGAATTCCCAGTTGTTAACTGTTTTCATTTTCCTATTTGTATTTTGAATTACTTTCTTTTGATTTAAAAGGGAAACAAACTAAAAAGTGTAAATAACAAATATCTACATTTGTATTTACTGAATGCCTAGATTTTGACAACTAAAAATCTAGTGGAACAAAATAAGACAAAAGAGAATTTCTCACTGAATCTTCTTTCCTTGGGGCTGTATTAATATGTTATTAATATAAAGGAAATCGAAGTTTTTAAAAATTATGTAGAATACCTCAAGTTATATCATAACTTTATAAAAGATAAGTAAATATAAATAATATTTCAGTCTCTGTTGTTTTATGTCCCCAGGTCTTTACACATTTAAATAAAAGTTAAGGAAACCTAGAAACCAGAAGCTCAAAATTAAATATGAACCTGAGAAAAATGTCAGATGCATATATGTAAGCATGAGTCTATTAAAAAGAATGTCGCACGTTGCATAACACCTTCCCAGCTTTTAACCACCATTACCAGAAATACGGGAGAGAGTCAGTAAAACAGTGGTTAGTAGCATATGCCCTGAAGCAGATCATCTTGGGTTAAAATCCTGGTGCCACCAACTGTGCATTACCTTGGGCAAGTTACTTAACTGCCACAGGCTCAGTTTCTTTTTCTACCAAATGAAGATAATAATACATCTTCTATTGAAAAGCGGAGCACATTGTCTAGAACATGGTCTAAGCACTCAGTAAATGTTAACTCTCATTTAACATGAAAAATGCAGTATAAAGGGTTATGGTTATGCGTGTGCGTATACACACATATGCATATTAGTTATGCATAATATTAATAAGATATAATTTCATTAAGAACAATGAGTATTAATGCATTATCATTATTAGCAACCATCATATCCCTATAGAAACTGCAAGTTTGTTGCTATTTGCCTGTTTTAAGAGGAAGAGGTTGATGCTCAGAATCAAAAAGAAACACTCCGCTTCCCACTTTCACACTTCTGAAATGTGAAAGGCAGCTGAGGGAAGATAAGGCAGAAGAGCCCAGGACTGGGAGCCAGAGAGCACCATGACCTCAGCAAGTCCCACTGACCTTTCTAAATTGGAGTTCCTTCATCTGGAAAGTGGAAATACTGTCAGCTTCCTTAGAGGACTTTGGAAGGATTCAATAAAATAACATCACATTTGGCAATGTTTATGAATGAGCTTTGTTTGCAAAATGCTCTGTAAGCTCCTTTCATAGTTTCTGCTAATATTGTCTTCAATGTCATTGCTTGGTCAGGAATGCTGTCTCTCCAGAGAAGAAAGATGAGGCAGATCCTTCTTTACTATGAATCGCTTAGATGAGCCTCTGGCAAATGGGAGATGGCCAATTGCCAATTCACTAATTGATCAAAAGCTGCTGAAGACTAAGTCTTTTCATTTTCTACTAGCACATAAAGAACTGCCATTTCTTCCCTCTAGCCTGGGGTTGAAGCATTGGCTCCACCCCCACTATTACTTATAAGCAATGTGACTTTAAAAGTGACTTCAAATTTTTGGTCCTCCATTTCTTCATCTATAAGATGCTTCGAGTGTCTCTGCGTCCTATCGTAAAGTCTAATCCCTGGTATATGAGTGAAATAGATTTTACATCATCCTTTACTATTCAACTTAATTATTCTATCAGTCATTAGCATATATTTCCTGTACAGATATTTATATTCCAAGTAATGTTTTCAACAACTTGATTGTTGACTATTATGTCACTTTATGATATTTATTATGTAAAGTTTTCCTATTGCTCTGAATTAATCTTTTCTAACTTATTTTTTATATACTCGCATTGATTTATTATTAGTAGTATATTTCATTTCACATTTTTCTTCCAAAGAAAATTCTGATTTGGACCACTGAAATCCAATCACCATTTAAGATGTTTTAAGATATTTTGGATTTAGTTTTCATTTTAAAATTGATAAATAATTTGTGATATTTTGAATAGAAATTAAATTACTCATAATGTTTCATTTGATGTTTTCATTAGAAAAATGCAATAACAATAAAAATAAAATTTTAAATTACAATCTTATCCAGAAAGTAAAAATGTATTTATATATTCAATATTTCTATTTAAAAGCAAATGGGATCTGTCATGCCCAGTAAGCTGAGAATTTTTAAACAAATTTGCAGCAAAGTCTTTGGGACTAGCTGTGATCTCTCATCATTGAGTTGACTGAATGAAAGAGGTTGATCATTTTTCCAAAAAGCAGAGAACTGAGGCATTTCTCACAAATAGAGCATGATTTTTGGCAGATGTCACTGACAGTCTACACAGGAGGAGCAATTTACAGTGAAGAGGCCTGTTTGACCCCCTCCCTCACATGGTGGCTCGTCTGTTGGCCACTGATGGCTGTGAGATTATCGTGGACATTTAACTTTCATGAACTCTTAAGATTTAAATAAAATAGTCATTCATGCAAAATATATTATTTATATTTGAAGGAATTTAAAGAGAATATTGCAGAGAATCTAAAACTTAGGAAGTACTTGAGAGAGGAAGATGGGAGACAAAATATAGTTCCAAAATTCTAATATTAAACAGAAAGTTATATTTTGTTAATATCTTAACTTTCTGTCTCTTGTAGAACAGCTCTCTTTTGGTATATTCTTGACTTTAACTTTTCTGCAAACATACCAGTCCTAACCAGGTTTTAAGACCCAGTTTAAATGGCATCCATTCTCTGAGGCCAATTTGATTCCCTTATTCTCTTGTGGAATTAATTTCTCTATCCAAAGGTCTAAAACACTTCTTTTGCAAGCTTAACCAAGAGCAGGCTGTGTGATATTAGGTGAAATACTTAACCTCTCCAGTTTCCAGTTCCCTATTTTTAAAATGTGGCTAATAATAGTACCTACTTTACAGATTCTTTTTGGAGATTAAATGAGGTCATATTATGGAAGATGCTAAACAATCAGCAGCTGCTTGGAAGAGAGCCTGTCCACTGTGCATGCTATATTAAGAGTCTGTTAAATAAATAGAATACATATCTAATATTATTTGTCATTGTCATTATACTCTCTTCTGTCCTGAAAGCTTTACCTAGATAAAAATAATGTCTTCAAATCTCCATATTTATCCAATTCTACCTCTTCCTATTAGCTGCCATAAATGTCTATTGGGTAAAGAAAGGGTTTCTTGGTGTCACTAGTAATTAATCATTAACAAACAAAGACTAGCTTGAAATAACCAATAGGAAGATTTTCTCTCTAAATATTATTTCGTATTTTTCTAGACTACTAATTTTTGGTCTCAAATACACCATCAGTGCTCAATACACACAGTGGGAGTTCAACATGTGTCAAATCAATAAAATATAGTAAGTCAGTTGTCCTTTATTTCAAATATTAAAATGTCTTTAATATTTTACCTGAAATAATGCCCAGCTTCTACATTATCAAGCAGATGTTGTTTAAAATTTAAATAAAAGTTTTTAAAAAATCTTTGGAAGACTGGCACATGTTTACCATAGGCTCTATTTTATTTAATTTATCACTTAATCAACAGTTGCCAATTATAATCCCACTAAAGCTCAGCATTATGCTAGTGGCAGAATGTATTTCAAAAGAGGCATAAGACGTATCCTCAAGAAACTTACAGACTAGATGGAGTAATGATACAACTAATATTGTGGTTTCAAACTATATGATCAATGCTGTGAGTGAAATAGCTTGTGAGAGGTCACAGCAATGAGAACTGGAATAACTGAGAGACAGGTATCATCAGAAGAGGCTGATGGATAGGAAGGATCAGTACAGATGAAACATGGCAACAGAAAGCAAGAGACTCATCTGTCTTCCTCCATCAAGTCTCATGGTGTCTTGGACATATTCATCACACTAAACAGAATTTAACTCCAATGACTGGCAAAGTCAGTGTTCAGGAAGTCAAACCTGCAATGCCCAGTGGGCTGGGAAAGGGAGTAGATGGTGTCTGAGGAGAACAGGGCTTCAGAGGGGAAAGTGGCCCCCACATTAGTTCTCATGTCTGTGGACTGTCCAGCCAACTTGTTTTGTGTTGGCTGTCACCCTTTACCTGACTTCCTTGACTACCCTGCAACCTATTCCTAATCTTCCGGTTTCCTTCAGTTAGCTTAGTATAAATTTCTTCTGCTCCATTTGACTTAAATATTAGTTTCCAAGTAAAATATAAACTAATTTTCTGCATATTTTGAAGTGGCTCACTCAAGGCTTTAAGTTTTAAAATTGATTTTCCTTAGAGGTTTTGTGTATTTCTTCCTCCCACCCCTCATTCAAAAATGACTGTTATATTAAACAGTTTTAAAAGAAGGCACATTTCTTTTTAGACGTTTCCTTCTAATTTCTTAAAAATTTTACTACTATTTCATCTCTCCTGAGCCTAGCCAGAAACTTGGCCTCCTTTGACTCCCAAACATACCAAGTTATTAAAAATACCCTTCAGCCAAAATTAAAGAAAGGTCAGTGAAATGAGCTTAACGTGGGCTTAAGCAGAGCACAGTAATTTCTTTGACTTAGAGTAGACATGAATGGTGATGCTTTTGGACTGCCAGTTTCTTTCACTAATCTGCTGCTGGACTATCAGACATGAATGTCTCTCCTTGTCAGATTTTTTAAATATCTCTCCATTTTGCTGGTACCAACACCTGAGAGTTAGCTGAAATAACAAGAGCTTATCACATTTGAAAAAAAGTCAACATTCCACAGAAAGATATGGCACCTTCGGTTGGTATTAAGAAGAAAGTAAAATTAGAACCTCAGCACTCCCAAGGTTTATACAGTAAAAGACAGGCTGACATACTATTTTCAGGCTGCTGCTAATTGAGTTTTATTTGGATTGGAACCCTCTGAAAGGAACCAACACATCAGGAATGGGTTTGCTAACAGGGAGGAGACAGCTGCTGGATATAAATGTAAGGAGGGTAGCTCCTCTGCTTGCCTTCCAGAATACATAGAGGTTCAGTGTATAATTGACCATGGAACAAAAAGAACATTGTTTTGAGGGGGAAAAAAGACACCTTTGCTGGGGTCCACAGTAACTGTTATGACATCTTACCTCTGGGGAGACCTGTGTTTAACTGTGATTTTTAAATCCACCTTTCTAAATTTATATCTGTTGCAAAAGTGAACTGTACTCAAGAGTAAAGCAAAATTCATCTGTAAGGTTATACTTTTGCTAAAGAAAACAAGAAGGGTGTATAACACTAAAATAGAAACTCAGAAGCTTGGCAAGAATTTCTTTATCAAGAAAGAACAAAACATTAAACAATGATCCATTGACATTCATGAGGAGATATGCCCCAAGACTTTCATAAATCCCAAATCTATGATATCATCATAATATACTATTACTCGTCCAAGAAGCAGCCATGAATAACTCACAAGGATTACTGTGTATGACACAGAAATCAAAAGAAAATCTGAACTGATAAGCAGCTGCTCTGATTGGGTGTTGCAGCTAGGTTCACTCACCAAGACACAATTCAAATTTAAGTTTCAGCAAAATAATAACTTGCCACAGACAATGATCCTTTTTTGGTCATATTCAAATAAAAAATTGTGACCTTTAATTCATGAATACAAGACTGTACACTATTTCTAAGAAGATAATCTAGTCAACTATGGTGTAGTGTCATCAGCTTTTGAGGAAAAGCAATTTCTTCTCAAGATTTGACATCCTTTATACCCTCTTACCTATAATTCCAGATGGTAGGTGTAGGTGGTGGAAATGCTAGGATGAGCAGAAAGATAGTACCTTAAGAGGAATGAATAGTACCAGGAAACGTATGATTCATGGTATTCTCATTTTCTTGAAGTTCTTCTGTAGATTTGCATTGAGGTTTTCCACAAAATGCATTCTTGACTTTAATTGTAACTTCAATGTAAGAGTCCTTTACTGAGTTCCTGTTATTGCAGAATACTTCTATTACATGATTCAAGAGGTACCAAAGAAGCATACAAGAGGCCAGAAACACCCACACGTACAAAGAACATTGCACATCAAAAAAATATGGGATTTAAAATCAAACACTATATGTTATAGTGTGACTATAAGATGTTTACAAAGTTTCTACTTTGAAAGATGGGCAAGAAAATATACTGGTCCAATTCTCAAGCAATATATCCAGCAAAGGCAGAAAGACAGGTATGTGCAAGGGGCTTTATGGAGTCATTGAGGAGACCATCTTATTGGAGCAAAGTGTTCATTTAAAGGCAGGAGTGAAAGTCATAGATGGAGTAATCCTCATATTGCATTAATTGTTACACTTCAAGCAAAAACCTTACATTCTATCCCAATGAAATATCAGGAAAACATTTACCAAAGAACAACATTAACAAATTTATGCAACCATAAACATGTTTGCTTACAGATCACAGTAATCATATATCTGACCATTTATTGTGTGCCTGCTATATGCCAGACATTGTCCTAGCACAGACACTCCCCTCTGTTATTCTCTATCTTGTTTAATGGCTCCCTTTCCCCTACTAACACAAACTGTAGATTCTAAAGTTTTCCAATAATTATTTTACCCTATGCCATGTGAAATACTTCAACAATCTTTAATTCTACTTATATTGTCTCATCTATCCAATATTTCTGTCTTAGATAAGAATTATAATATTTCACATTTGGATTCCTGCATTTTCCCCAGGTTCCAGGCTCACTGTCTTCAAATGAAACCCATCTTCCCCCTCCCTTCAGAGAAGGAAAGGAGTAGGTATGATTGCACTGATAGCAATGGCTAACATTGCTATATGTAAATGGATGTATTATGTTCAGTGCTTAGATAAAGCTGTTTCATTTTATGCTGTCAATGACATTGTTGAAAATAGGAAGCGACTGTGACATGGGGAGACTGAATATTTCTCATCGAGTTCATATAATTAATAATTCGTAGAGTTAGAATTTTAAATTAGGTCTAACTCAAAACCTAAATCTTTTAAGATCATGAATCTAGTGATAATATTCAATTCAGTATCTCTTCTTTGCTTATAAAATAAGGCACGTATTTTGAAGTACTGGCATTAGGACTCTGGGATCAGATTGTGTAGGTTCAGATTTTAACTCTATTTATCAGTCATGTGACCTTGAGCATAATTATTATCTCTAAGCCTCAGTTTATCATTTATAAAATTGGATAATATTTATTTTCCGTATTCAGCATTGTTGTAAGGATTAAAGAAGATAATGCTTGTAAAATGTTTACACAGAGCATGACACATAGTAAGTGTTAAATAAGAATTGATGAAGAAATGAACGGATAGACAGACTGATAAATGGATGAATGGTTATGCTGAGTGAAATAAATCAGACAAAAAAAGATAAATACCATATGATTTCACTTATATGTGGAATCTAAGGAACAAAAGGAACAAACTAAAAGAAAACAGACTCAAAGATACAAAAGACAATCTGGTGACTGCCAAAGGAAAGGGGGATTAGGGGACTGAGGGAAAATGGTGAAGAGTTGAAGATGAATGAATTACTTTAAGTACACTGCTTCAAATAAAACATATCACTCACAGGTGAGGATACCTACTTTATCCCTAATTGATAGTGTTAAAATTGCTTGCATTTTTTTTTTCAGGGAAAGCCATAAAAAAAGTGCCTTTTAATAAAGAGAAAATAATGAGATGCATATGCATTTTCATAATTATTATCATTAATATCAACAATATCAGCAATCACTGACATTGATGAAAAGTTATAAACCTACAAGGGCATTTACTTTCCCAATGCCTACCCCTCTCTCCTGCAACATGAATATGTAAGATACAGAGGCTAAAAATAAAGACACATGACAAAGGTGTTCTTTTTAAACCAACATAACAATGTAGGTATGTCTGTAGATTGATTGGTATATAACAAGTTTGTGCAACTTTTGTGGAACAAATGACTGCCTTTCCTGTTGCTTACGACAGAGCTATACACATTGATCACCTATATGCTACCCGCCTTACTTTGCTTTTTCCTCACCCCTTGCCAAACTCTCAATACGAATTTTTACAAGTTCATAATTTTCTTTTATAAGACATTGTCAAAGTTTTCTCTCAATACTAGTGTAAGGTGAGCAGGAAGTTCAAAATAAAAAAATCCAATATTTCATGTTTTAATGGAGTGGGGATGAGCAAGGAGATGAAAAGGGATAAATCAGTAGCAAAGAGTTGATAACAGATGGTGTTTCAGCAGTTAGAGAAAGCAGTATTTTTATTACATACCAAATAGTGAAGCATTGTTCAAATGCGCACCTATAAGTTTACCTTCCAGAAGAAGTATATTCTCTAAATTCAGAGGAAAATTGATTTGCAGAATTTGGTAACCCCAAGGACATTTAATTTGCCCAAATGCCTATCCTCCCAACACACACTTGTTCTCTCTATTAAAAACCTGCTAACTTCACAGCTTGCAGGGCAGAAGAAAAGGATTCACTGAATCCTAAAATAATGCTGTTGCCAGGAGAGGCGAACTGTTGCTTTTCTCTGCTTTTGGCTTCAATGATTTGTATTTAGGCCTCCCTTTTTTATAATGTCCAGTAGAATCCAATGTTGTAAACACTTGGTAGCTTAGAGCAATACCCTCCTTAAAAAGACTGAACTAACCCTTTCACTATTCACTCTTTCATATTTATCCAAGTGAAGAAATCCAAAATAAAAAAGGGAAGAAGACACAAGGGTCAGGTTAAAAGGGAAATAGACTAAAAAAAAAAATACGAAAAAGCAAAGGTGGCAATATGACTAGATGTCTAATATCAAATATATAACCAACCAAGATATCTAAAGCTGGGGACCGTGCTGGTCTTAATCACAGTTGTTCCTTGATATTTAGCACAGTGCTTAGCACATTGCAGTGCTCAAATGCTCATTAGAGAAATAAATGAGAATGAATAGGAAAGGTGACATTAATAATTAAGTACATAAAATGCGGTTAAGTGATAACTTTAATAAAGTCTCAGAGGACTTCTAACTCATAATAGAACATCAAAGAATACAGAACAGGGTTGGTGAGAAAAGTTGCATGTGTGTGTGTAAAATGTTGATATATATACAAAGTGCATAAACATACACACATGTACCTAGAAAAGTTATATGCATATCTACAGACAAACTCAGCTGAATGGAACCAATATGTTTTTAAAATAGCATTTTGAATTAGTAGCTAATGCAGAGAAACAAAAGCCTATCCCACTTAGAACACCGAGTCTTACTTTAAAAATAAACATGACTTAATTTTGAAGAGGATTCAAAGATATATAGCACTCTTAATCCCTCAAAATGACAGTGAGGTGAATAGTTCCGCTAAACAAATTGCCATATAAAAAAATATGTCCTTTATTTATTTAAATAGTAAGTATATCTCATTTGTCCTAAAAAAAAAAAAAAAGGAGAGAAAAGAAAAGAAACAAAACCAAACAAAAAGAAACAAAAATGAGTGAGCCTCACCTATTCTGTGAGTTGCAAGGAAGTTTCAGAGAGGAAGAAGGATGAGGTATGAGCAAGTGAGTAAGTGGTGTTTTGCAGAGTGGACAATGCTTCTTCTAACCCATGGCAGATGTTCACGGCCAAACTCACACTAAAGCCAGCTAGAATTTAGGACTGTTACTCCAAGCGTAATATATAAACAGCTTAAAGGGCAGAGTAATTAAGAAGGCCTGGGAGCAATGCCGGCTGGGGTTTTAGATTGTGTTCATTTCATGCCTCACTCTTTCACAATAGAGAAGATAATTTGAAACAGAATTTAATAACTGCCAAGTTGCAGCTTTGTCTTTTTCAGGCTTCCCCCCAAATAGATTAACAATACCAACCAAAGACTTCACACAAAATAAGAGTTTTAGACTATAAAACTCAGAGAAATGCTCACAGAATGTTAAATAATTGAAAAACATTAAAAGGCAATCAAAAATGACCCAAAGTCCTCAACTGAATAATGATCAGAGTAGCATAGGGCAGGGCAAGGGGCCAGGTTTAATTAGGTTCTATACTGGAATCCAAATATATCCAAACATTTTTAAAGTACTGATGCTATGAGCCACCAAGAATCTATTTGTATAAATACTCTAATGGCCACCTGTTTTAGCTATTAACATCCATTCACTCTTTTTAAAAGAATGCTCTTTTTGTTAAGCGAGGCATCCATTGCTACTTCTCAGGTTTTGTGGTTTTGGTTCAGGGGCTGCAGCCAATCAGTTAAGCCCTTCTCACTGGTTATATTGAGTGGTTCAGATATGTGCACATAACCAAATTTGGGCAACAAGAGTCAGATCAGAACTTTGAGTGGGCTTTGGAGAGAAATGTTCTCTCTTTTCTGCGGGACTTAAAAGGTGGACTACAGTAATATCTACAATTATTGTTATCTTGCTACCATGAGAAGACAAATGAGGAAAGGAAAACTAAGTAGTGCCCAGAGACAAAGAAAAACCATACCCTCTTCATCATATTTTGATCCTCTAGATAGACTAAGTCATGTCTGCAGCTTGCTTATCCTCAAACTTTACAGATAGGAAAATCAATAAATAATTGTTGGCTTAAGTGAATGTGGTTAGATTTTCTTTCACCTATCTCCAACAGAGTCCTGACTGATGAAGAAACCCTCTTGAAGAAGAGTCACTAACTTTCAATAAAAGTATTTCTGTTTTTGGAAGAAAGGTCATTTTGATGACTATTACTCATATTTATCCTCTGAGAACTGTGAAGAAATGAGTCTACAAGAGAAAGGGCTCACTTCCCTAAAGACTGTATGTTTCTTTCAAAGACTATTAACTATTTAAAGCAAAAATAATAACCATGTGTAGCATAACTTGTTGCACATATTGAAGAAAAATATACATGAGTATAGATAGGTGGAATATGGAATTACATACTCTGTTGAGGTTTACATTGTTCGTATATTAACATAACACCTTTAAAGGTAGACTATGAGAAGTTAGAGATACATATAATTTCTAGAAGAATCACTAAAAATAATACAAAGTGGTAAAGCTGAAAACTGGATACAACCTAAATGCACATCAAAAGAATAATGGATACACAGGTGGTATATTCATAAAATGGAATGCTATTCAGCAACAGAAAGAACTACTCATATACTCAACTACATAGATGAATCTCAAAAACGTTTTGTTGCATGTAAGAAGCCAGATACAAAAGAATTCATTCTATATGTATGCTATGTGATTCCCTCTACTCAAAATTATAGAGTAGGCAAAATTAATATATGGCTATAGAAATTGGAAAATAGTTGCCTGGGACAAGTAATAACAAATGTTGGAGAGGACGCGGAGAAAAAGGAACTCTCATACGCTGCTGGCAAGACTGCAAATTGGTACAGCCACTATGGAAAACAGTATGGAGGTTTTTCAAAACACTAAGAATTGATCTACCATATGATCCAGCAATCCTACTGGGTATTTACCCCAAAGACTTGAAAACCCATATCCAAAAAGATATTTGCACACTGATGTTCATAGTAGCATTATTCACAGTGGCCAGGACATAGAAGCAACTGAAGTGTCCTACGATAGAGAATTGGCTAAAGAAGCTATGGTACATATATACAATGGAATATTACTCAGCCATAAGAAGAGATGAAATACTGCCATTTGCGACAACATGGATGGACCTCGAGATAATCATGTTAAGCGAAATAAGCCAGACAGAAAAAGTTGAAAATTACATGATATCACTTATATGTGGGATACAAACCTAAAAGCAACAAATGAGCAGGACAAACAAACAGAGACTCATGGACATGGACTATAGACTAGTGGTTACCAGAGGACTACAGAGTAGTGGTTACTAGTGGGGTGGAGGAGGAGGGCAGACGTTGACAGAGTAAAGGGGGTCAAATATAGGGGAGTAAGGTGAGGGTGAAGTGGGTAAAGGGGATCAAATATATGGTAGCCGAAGGAAACTGGACTTTGGGTGGTAAACACACAATAGAATATACAGATATCAAATAATAATGTACACCTGAAAATTATATAATTGTAGTAACAAATGTTACCCCAATAAACTTAATTTAAACAAACAAACAAACAAACAAACAAACAAACAAATAAAAAGAAAGTAGTTGCCTGGGCAAGGGTGATTGACTCTAAAAGAGTATAAAGAAACTTTCTGGGGCGATCGAAATATTCTATATCTTGTTTTGGGTCATAGTAGCATTGGTATACAAAATTATTAAAACTCATTCATCTGAACACTTTTAAGATCCCAATATTTCATTGTATATAAATTTCACTTTAACGAAATATTTTTTCAATCTCTATAACACTTTAGGGGCCCAAGGCAGTGTTATTTTGAGAATACTGTAGGAGGATGGAATGAAATGGCTCTGGCACGATTGAAGACTCCAGAAAATGCAGCTGAGCCTTGACCTTTGGAGGACTTCAGCACAGAGTCTTCCCCAGTACTCCACAGCTGAGAGGAAGAACAATAGCCCTTGTTGCCTTACAGCCTGAATAGCATAGGGAGGCAGGGCAGACACTGGGGACAATGGGAGATGTCCTCTTGATAGCATGCACATCAAGCCCCCATGAACCAGTACCATCAGCAGTTCCAGAGATATTGATCGTTTGGCACAGAACAGAGGCTTCAACACCAGGAACAGTTTCAGGACAGCTGATGGCTGCGCCAGCAGCAGAGATGGGGGTGGCCCATCATGAGCTTTTATAGTGAGAGTTCAACTCATTATCTGGTAGTGGTTGAGAGAACTTAGGGACTTGTTTGGGAGCACATTTGAGACATATCCCATGACCTTCCAGAAATAAGTCAGGGAGACTCAGAAAGGGACAGAAAATTCTATAGTAGTTGGTGGAAATGAGAGCTAGAGAAGTGTCATTTGTAAACTGTTCATGTAGCCCCACTTTCACTCCCAGGTTGGGATGGCCTGAGGAGGCACAGGTTATTCAATCCTAAATTATTTTTTCTTTTGACTCTAAAAGATAACTTTCTTTCCTTTACTTGAGAAGTAAGGCTCTAATTCTACTGCATCCTGAAGTATACAGATATGTAAAAAAAATCATATATTTTAGAGCTGAATGGACCTCTTCATACTATGATGTAAGAAATCAGACTGTATAAAAATCTCAAAATGGCTTCCTCCTTCATTACTACAGTGGTTCTCAAATGTTAGTGTGCACGGAATCACCAGGAGGACTTGTGAAAACGCATATTTTAAGTCTCAATGCCACAGTTTCTGATTTAGTAGGTTTCAAGAAGGACCTGGGAATTTTTATTTCTTTTTAGTTCTGAAGGGGTGGTCATATTGCTCGTTCAGAGATGACATTTTGAGAACACCTCTATATTCTCAGTTTGAGGGTGGGATCAGAAATAGGGAAGCTAACACCTTTTGAGCAATGTAAATGAGGACAAATAATGAATTTGTTGGGTTCTTGCTATGTTCCAAGTACAATATTATATATTTATATCTCTTAGTTCTAAGAATGGCCATGCTTGAATAGTATGTTTTCCTCTAGTATACAGATGAGAAAACTGTGACTCACAAAGTTTAAATAACTTGCACAAAGTCAAATAATTAGTTAAGTAACCAAGTTTAAAACAAATTTTCTCCTTGTTCCAAAGTCCATGTTCTTTCCACTACTTCACAAAGAAAGGAGAATTGGCCAATAGTGCTTTCATAACAGGGATCGGTAGCCAAGAAAATCTAGAAAAGGTTGTTTTTTCAAAAATCTTTAAACCCCACAAAAATCACAATAGATCTTGTAGAAGTGAAAGAACAGTATAATAAAGATAGAATAGAATTCAAAAGATGGGGGAAGTTAAAAGATATCTTGTTTACTATAAAAGCTACTCTCTTTGGTACTTACCCCCAGGAGATATTTAGAAACCTGAATTTTTCATGTCTTCCATATAAATCTATATCTCTTTGGCCAGTAAGGATGCCAAAGCTAACAAAATAGCAACAGCTAGATGATGCTGAAATTGATATGGGTATAATTTATCAATCTTCAGTCTGATGGAAAATACTTAGGTCTCTCCCTTGTGTTGCTTTCAGAGACAATAGTGCTATCACCGATTTTCTTTTTAATCACATGACTTTTGACACTGAGCCTCAGCAGCAGTAGAATCACACCATCTGAGTGAAACATAAACACACCAATATCTACATTCCCACAAAGCAAAGCAGATAATCAAACTCTGATTATACTTTCAAATCACTTGAAACAACAAATTATCAGAACGATAACCCAAGATTACAGAGGTTTTAATTCCAGGTATCTAATTCAAAGGTGTCTGATTCAAAGATTTAACCTTAAAAGGAATGCCATGCAAAGGAAATCATGAAAATCACAAATCTTAAGGTGAATAAGATGATCACAACTTCACTTCAGGCTGAAGAGTGAATTGCATAGTTTCAGCGTTAAAGGGCCCTAATAATCATCTAGATCTGTATTTTCCAAATATAGTCTGAGGATAATCTTGAGCTCTCTGCATAAATATTTTCTTGGAGTATGTTGTCAAATATATATATTTATTTATATTTAAAATTGTATCTATCACCAGAGATTACAATTCAGAAAGTTTTAGGTGGAGAGAAGGAACTGTTTGTTTCCCAAGTATCCTAGGTGATCTTGATGTTCACAAGTTTAAAGATGATAGATCTAGCATAATCTCCTAATTTGGACAAGAAGCTGCTCTTTAGAAGTATTAAAGGGGATTAAAGTGCATTAAGGGAAAGAGAAGTGGTCTCCTGTGTTCTGCCACAGACCGCTGGAAATTAGAGCATTTGAAGGGTTTAGTTCACCGATGCATCAGCACCAGTTCATTGGGAACATTATCACTCAAGATTCATTGGGAAGCATCAGCAGTGACTGGTTGACATGGTAGCAAGTGACAATACTAACAGGAGTGGTGGTAACAGCAGAAGCAATAGCATTGCCAAGGTGGATGACAGCCAGTATTCACGGTAATAGCCAGTGGTGCCCAGTGAGAGGTGTGATACTTAGCAGAAAATCAGTGATGCCTAGCCATCTTGGTGGACACCAGGAAGAAGAAGACAGGAATAGGGAGGCTTCCTGGACTTGCTCATGAACTTATTAATAGACACTAAATAAGTAGCTCTGAACTGGGTGAGTATACTACATGTTTCTATTTTTTTTAAGTTAGTTGTCCAGTGGAAATTATTTTTCATCTTCACGCTCATGATTTTTTTGATAATCATTTTTCCTATCCTTTCCATCCTAAACAGTCAGAGATTTTAAAAATATTGTTAAACATGTGAATTATTATATGCACAAAATATTTTGTTAATCAATGTATCATTTTACACATCATATATAATCATGACTGCTTCATAAGAATATAGAAATATCCCACAAATCAATGCTTAATTAAAAAATTTACTTTTAAATAACTAGAAGCTTTTAAACCATATAAATATGAAAAATTGACAGAATGATTATATATACATTCAAGCTTCCCTCTTTCATTCTTTCTGCCAGGAAGAACTACTACTAAGTACTATTATTACTTGCAAACTTCTTTTCAGCATATGAAACTCATAATTATTCTACTGTATCAGAGTATATTGAGATGCATAAGCAGTTAAATATTTTGTGATCAAACACCCTCACAGTCAAAGATAAGACAATAATAGGATTTCAGTTCTTACTCACTTGAAATCTCTTTGAACTATCATAATAATCAACAACTTTGAATGCTGAGAAATTTGATGACTATGGGCCCATGAAGCTACCGAAGATTCAATCCCTTTAAAATTGCATTAAAAACTAATCTGTTCTTTACATCCACTTTAAAGTAATAGAATTAGGAGCAATATCAATAATTAATCCAAATGCACAAAATGGCTATGGTAGTTTATTGGCCTTTTACAATAGCACCTGGTCTTTGAGAATGCATTGTTTCATAATACATTTATTCCCTCTTTCAATGTGTAGTAATGGAAATTATCCACATAAAGAATAACATTTTAGCATCTCAGAACTACTTCCAGAAAGCATACCCATCTAAATATGTGCAAGCCTAAGGAAGAAAACAAAATCCTCTAGCAGTGTAATTGGGGTGATATTATGATCGAAATTAAAAAGAACAGATGAAGAATAACAAATCAACACATGCTATTTTAATTATCTCTGGATGCAAAATGCATGTGATCCAGAACTCTACCTTATGGTACACTGCATTTCTTTTATAAATTAGAATTACAGAAATTTTATGCTTAACATTATAGATTATCATCTAGCCTAACTCCTTCATGCTGTAAGGGTAAAGAACACATCTTTAAAATTGAGATTATAATTTTTTTTAAGTTCTTAATAATTCTAAAAAGCCAAATAAATGAGAAAATATATAATAAAACTCCTTAGTTTAATAAGTGAGAAGAAGCATTGTTTAGATATATCTGTATTTCAGCCTGGCCCAGGTTTAAGATGACCCCATTCTCTCCATCTATATCTTGGTTCAAATGAGTTTGCAGAAATGCATTTCCTGACCTTCTTTTCTAAAGTAGTGCCATCTGGGACATCTCTTTTGTAGATATATCACCATCTAAAATTATTCTGTTTATTGTTTATTTGTTTCTCATCTCTTTTCCACTCTTCATTCAAGAATTTAAGTTCCATGAGAGCAGAACTCTCGTTTGAATTGTTTGTAGCTCTGTCCCCAGCACCTGGTCTCAACATGAGTTCAAGCCACGGACGCTTAACCAACAGGGTGGCAGGAACTTCGGGGGGAAGTCACCAAGAACCATGGATCCTGCCACCAGATGTATGCACACACAAGTATTTTTTCAAATTATTTCAGGGAATTCACCAATTTCTGAAGTCAAGCTGAGGACTTCTGCTTAAGGCTATGATAGTGGCTCTTACTGAACACTTGATAAATAAGTAAATGAATAAAGGAATGACTGAACAACTGGATCCAGGCCTTATGAAGGCTGTGTAAGGCTATGCAAACATGCATATGAGGGTCTCTCCAGAATTAGTATAATATTAAAATGATAATGTCTCTTGATTAACAGATTGGAAATATCTGTCTTCATCTTTTTAAGGAAAAGGATCGGCATCCCTTTATCCAAACTTGACCGTTCTCTACAACATTCTAGAATAAGTAGTTATTCTGATAAATAAAGACCGAATAAAAGTGATCATGTTGTTTCCAAGAAGCAAAGTTTTAAAGGGGGACAAACTTTTTACATTCACACCAAGAGTCTGCTTAAAGTCTACTTAGGACCAACACATGCTATGGGAAAGCAAATAAATTAAAGGAGGA
>NW_011888849.1:6275090-6301411 GCF_000151845.1 Pteropus vampyrus | reverse complement strand
TAGTCCAGCCACAACATCGGTTATCGATAGGCTGAAATCGACCAGTACAAAACATTACTATAATATTAAAACATCATTATAATATTAAAATTAATATTGATGAGGGCTGAGGAAAGTTTTAACTTCATTTTATAATTAAAGAAAAGAAACAGAAACAGAAGTTGTGAACCTAAGAAGACATACTATACAAATTCTGCTGGTTTATGTGCTAAAAGACCAGTAATTTTTTTAGAATATATGGAAAGCATTTATTGAAAGGACACGTCATTGAACTGGGAGCCTGTTGTTCAGTATAATGGAAACTTAGTAAAGATTTAAAAAGCTTTTTTTAAAAAAGCGCAAGACTGGATCCTCACACAGAACACAATGAAATACACAATTTTGCCCATCTCAGATACCAAAAGGATCTTCGTAAAATATCATCTTTTACAAACATGATCCCATGGTGAACTCTGTGGATGGAAATGTAATAAACTTGAAGTTACTTATGAAATTGTTATGACAGAAATAAAACACTGATTTGCATTTTTTACTTCTAAGTTGATAAAGAGAAAATCAACCTCTAAAAAATCCAAAGCATTATACTCAAACTTTTATGTAGTAAGTGTCTTCAAACACGTCTCAATAATAAACAATACAAAACACTTATATATTAGAAAGAATTCTTTTGAAGTATATTTGCAAAACACAACAAACCTATTTCAATACTTTGAAAACCAGTGTCAGAGGAAAGAAAGTCAAACCTGAATTTCAGCCGTTGGCTATACCAAGTATCAGTTTTGGGCTGTGGGCTGGTTATTTAACCTCTCTGAGCCTCAGTTTCCTAGCAGATAAAATGGATCTAATATTGTCTTCACAATGTGATTGTTGGGGGACTCACTCATCTAGGGCCTGGCATGCAAAAACTGTCAGTTCTCCTTTCCTTTATAAGTTATAAGAAAGTTTTGTTTTAAGATATTTCTTACTTTACAACAAATAATATAAATTCACATACTTATCATTGGATTGTATTTGGTAACTCTTGATTTAATGTGAGCAATTTAAAATATTCATCTTGTTTTCTGCTACCTGGCATAGAAAATTTATAAATATTTTATGTCCAAATCCTTCATAGTATAGTCCAGTAAAATCTCTTTCTGCATGCCCCAGTATCTTTATACCTATATGTAGGTGTCCTGCAGACACAATTCTGTTTCCAGAGGCACCACGTTCCAAAATATGTTTGGAAATTGGTCGTTTAGAATCATGAATTCATTTCCTTACTAAAGTGATCACGTTAAAGTGATCAGTTAGATTAACGTTTAGTGTGCAAATATTTACTGAACCTATACTTCAGTTGATATTCATGACATTGGGTTTTGGCCTAACCCAATATTTGGGGTGGGGTCTTGAGTGAATGATATAGGTGGCTTGTCATAGAGTATGATAAGTGGGTTATATCAACTCTTTTATTTAACTGGTTAGACAGGTACAATTTGAAAATAGCTGGATTATTCTCAGCATAATTTTATCTAAGCTTATTTATACCATCTATACCTTCCAAAGTTCCTGTGTACTTAAAGCCTCAAATATCCCCAGTGACTTTGCCACCATCTTTCAACTGAGGTACCTGCCATCTAGCCCCACCACTCTAATGCTCAGTGGTCTCAAACTACAAGTCTCTACTCATTCACATGCTCACAGCTTCATTACCATTGATCTCAGTCAAAGCTTAGGAGAACAGCAAATGGATTCACAAACGCATAAAAATATAAAGGCCTGATTGTTCTAAGACCATTACAAAGGTTTTACTGCTTTCAAATAATATGCCTGCTCACTGAAAGTAATTATCTAGTTGGTAAAATTTCAGGGAATATGACAAAAGAGAAAGATTTTTTTTTCCTCATGGGAAAAAATTATTTCCATAGAACTAGTGGGCTATGAGAATTATTTCCATAGAGCTAGTGGGCTATTCTCATCTCATAGTAGGCAAGCCCTGCCTATGAATCTGAAGCCCCAAAAGTATTTTTGTTTCTTATAGTTCCCATGCTTTCTCTGTTTCTTCACCTTTTAAAGCTCTATGTTTTTGTTTGTTTGCTTGTTTGTTTGTTAATATAGCTCCTAAAGTAGCAGTAGTGATGGTTCAAGTAGATGGAGCCTTTTATTTGCTTTTTTTCAGGGAGCTGGGAGATAGAAAATGGGGAACAGGACCGAAGAGACTGTTGATAATATTGGTCATTTGTAACTAAGAGGACTTTTTATTCTTCTTGCTAAGAGGGAAGGTGAATTTGTGCTTATAATCCAACACAAGAGAAAATCAAAGGCTTAAAAGTTTAGTCTTCAAAATCAGTACTAGGAGATTTACCTTTTTGTATTATTTGTAAAACAAATGTACTTCACATACAAAAAAAGTCTAAATGAAATCAAATGAAACTTGTGAAATGTGAAAGCAGTCTCCATTGGGAAATATTTGCTAGAAGAATATAAACTAGTTTGTTTAAATGCACAATTTAAAATAAGTTTTGCATTTTAAAAATTCTGTATTATTTAAATGGCCTGTAACTGTACAAACTATAAATTCACACTGGCATCATTTAAGGATACAGTTAATGCCATATGTCTTCAGTTTGACCCTTGCTCACTTGTTTTTGTGGATTCTTTCTTCTCTCCTTGGCTCTTAAATGTTAGAGATTTTTAAGGCTCAATAATCTGTCCAATTCTCATACTATGAACTTCCTAAGCACTTTTTTACTATTCCTCTGAATTCAGTTCCTAGAGTATGCTGGTAATTTCCATATCTATATTTATAACCCCCATGTCTCTTGAGTTTCAGACATGCATAGCTAATAGCCTTCTGGATATATCTCACAGAACTTCAGGTTCAGCCAGGACAAAATCTCATCTTTCTCATTAAGTCATAAGCTTGTTAAAGTTTCTACTTTGCTGAATTTAACCACCCTCTACCCTATGGTCATGGAGCTAAAAACCTAAGAATCACCTTCACTATTTTTCTCTTCTCCAATCTCAAAGCATGTCAGGTTTACAGCCTCGTGTCACTTCAGTTTTCGTGAGCCTCCAGTTCAAGGTGTTGGCATTATATCACTAGAAACCTTGCTTTAAAACATTTAGAAGAATAGTTCTCAAAGAGCTGCACATTAGAATCATCTGAGAGACTTTTAAAAATATTAATACCTAGGCATCGTTCTGAGAAATGCTGATTTAATTAGTTTGAAATGGATTTAGTCATGGATAGTACCTAGAAAGGTTTATATGATTCTAATGAGTAGCCAGAATTGAAAAGCTCTGGTTAATAAGCCACCCACTTCCCTCAGGATACAGTGCAAATTCTGCTGCCTGATTAATAAGACCTCCCTCAAAATCTGGCCCATACTCATTTCTATAGCATCAACTCTTGCCACTGTCCCCAACCTTCACCATGGGCACTTTAAATGACAAGATATCAGACAATTTAAACTATCTTCCATGCTTTAGGCTTTTTCTCTCTTGCCTTAGTGCCTCTGCATATGCTGTTTCCTCTGTACGCAGATTTCCTTTATTTGCTTACCTGGATCACCTTTCCTTGCCTTTCCCTTAGCTCAAGGAGCCTTGCCTGTCACACCCCAACAAGCCCAAGGTAGGTCAAATGCCTTTCTCCGACAGCAATATGGGCCTTATTGCTTTGGGGCATTCGTCACTCTGGGTTGTGTTAGAAACTTTCTTTCTCTGACTCAGTCTGTGAATAGGGAATGGACATTTTTCTTTGTCTCACCAATTCCTGGCACAGTGGCTTATTTATATGTGCTTATCAAGTGCTGCATGAATATTTACAGGAACATATCGAATTGAATTCTACTCTTAAAATGCATTCCATTTAGAAATAAAGGTATCCATATCATTTCAATATTTCAAATCCATTGCAATACGTTTTTCACCAATTTTCAAACTCAAACTCATCAGCCTTAAGCTCACTTCCTTTGTGTTCAATTCACAGTACAACAAGGAAACACATTACTAAATGCTATTCAAAAATGTTTTCCAAAAGCAAAATTAGAAAATCCATTATTTTCATTGAAATCATTTTTTATTAGAAAAAAAATGTTTTATGAACAACAGAAATGTCATTTACCAATTTATTGGGGGCATAAAGATAATTTTCATAGTCTAGCTTTTATTTTAAACTCTAGACTGCCTATGGAATTAAAATTACACAGTTTAAGAAATGAGATAGGGAAAATGATGACAGGTAATACAGTAACTTAATAATGTGGGAATAAAACACAGAACTTTATCTTGAAAAATGTGGCCCTCTGATGAACAAGGATGCCATGTCCAATATTTCACCCTTTTCCACCCCTAGATAACCTCGACTTCTACCATACTGGCTATAGAATTTAAACTCAATTATACTTTCAGAAAGTCTAAATCATGCAATGACTTGACAGCATTTGGGGGCCTAATAATGACAAGTGATAATGACACAGGAAAAGCAGCAAAATAAGAGCAGTTAGCACTTGCTAAAAGTCTTTGAGGTGCAGATACTGTGAAAGGTGCTGTATGGAGCATTCCTAACCTTCATGGCATTCCTGATTGTGGCACAGACAGCTAACTATCCACCAAGTTTTACTCCCTTACTCATAGCAATAGACTTTCCTTCCCAGAGCTCTTTGCAATCAGGTACAGCCAAATGTGAGTGAGGTGAAGTGCAATCCTTCTAAGCTTGGCCCATAGTAACTTTTCATACAAGCTTTCTTCATTGCCTTCTTCCTTTCAGGCATTAGAAACAGATTTGTAACCTTTTAACGTGTGTGTGTGTGTGTGTGTGTGTGTGTGTGTGTGTGTGTGTGTGTGTGTAAGATGGCAACAGCCACTCCATGAAAAAGGTCTATCCTGCCATTTGTTCAAATACTTGATATTCTTACATGAATGAGAAATCATCACCTATGTGTAAAGCACTGACATTAGGGATCTATTTCTTATTGCAGCTAGCATTATGCTAACTACTATGTGAAATGCTATTATCCCAATTTTAAGGCTGAGGAAACTGAGGTTCAGAGAAAAAGACTAGGAAACACAATGTTTCAAATACAGTTTGAATCGTTACTTTCTTGTCTTAATTTTCACCTTAGGGTAATTTAATGTATATTAATCAAACTTCAATGGAAATCCAAATCAAAGTCAAAATATATTTACTTCAATAGACATGAAAATTATAAGGTAGTATTATTTTCATTAACAAGTTCTCAGAAGTCCACAGCATATAGAAAAGCTGACAGCAGCAACAGTTTTCAAGGACAGCCATGATGCCTTCCCACTGAAAGTGGTGATTACTTTGAGATAGTCCTTTCAAAGCAAATTTATAAAGTTAAAAGTAGCAAACATTCTCACTTCAGTATCAATAGAAACAAAATTTATGACACCAAGAAGATAGAAGGATAATAACTTTTCACCAAGTGTCTCATATAAGGAGGACATTGGTTTGGGCTCTACGTGTATACTATTCTATTTAAAACTCACAATAACTTAAGAAGAAACATTCCCTATTAATAGACGTGATTGCCACAGCTCACACAGTTTGGGAAAGTTGCACGCATTCACATCTTTAAGAAAGGGAGATGCTGGGATTGAACACAGCTCTGACATGCTCACACACCTTGTACTGTCTACTTAGGACACCATTACTTAAATCTGAGGCTCACGTGTCTAAAGGATAAGATAGAAAGTATAAATATGTGAAGCAGAGTAGATAGAGAACTGTAGTCTACAAAAGTACTTAAGATTCATTTGCTGAGGGGCCTCAGCTCTTCTTCCCCAGCCAGATACTGTCATGCAGAAATCTAAAACCCTCAAAGTTTTAGAAGTCAGAAATACACATTTTTATGTGAGATGTCCCAATGTTTAAATGTCAACAGCTAATTATATGTATTACAGGACTGGCCACCAAGCATATCTGTGCGCCAGATGGGGTCTAACTGCAGCTGGTTTGCAGCTTCTAATTTTAATGGTCATTCAGATCAGGTTGAACTAGACAGCAGCAAGACACAGCAGGGATTGCATGCAATACCTTTCAAACTCCAAATGCAAATCCTTAATGCACCGGAAGACTCCAAGCCCATAAAATGGAGGCAAAGGCACTTTTTTCATAAATCAAAAAAATGGAAATTCAGCTTTACCTATGCTAATGGATAAAGTGAGTAGCAGTTGTATACCTTCTGCCTGACTATTCTTACAGTACAGCCTAATCTTAATATGAGCACTTGTAGTTTAGACTAAGGTGAACCTACGGTTCTAATGTAAGCCATGACAGTATTATATTGTTACAAGGTTTGGGGTGAGAGCAAAATTGGGGCTTCTGGTTTACTTTCGTATGGATCCTCTTTAGCCTAAGCTATCCTTATTACAAGGGAGTAGAATCCCCATGGAGACACTGGAAACAACTCCATTCAATTAAAACGTGGATAACCCACACAAAGGCTAGGTTGGATCCTCTGAGACTGCCAGGACTGAGGCAGGTTTTCTGACCCACGCTATTCCAGATGTGCACCAGGCTGGGGAGGAGAACAGAGAGCCTTATAACACAAAGTGTACTGTCATTTGTCCTGTTCCCTTCCTATTCTCCCTTTCTATTAATTTTGACTCTAACTACATTTATTCATAACCCTTAAAGTAGAAAAGAGCCTCTGGCTAACCTAGACTACTTTGAATAAGTATGCAGAAGAAAAACTTAAATTAATATTTGAACTTTCCTAATCATGTTAGTCCTCAGATTTAAAATCTTAAAAAATGTTCTGCGAGAGCAAAAGCTATTTAGATCCAAAAAGCCTATTTAAAGCTAATTGCCAATATTCAATACTCTAACAATGCATCCTATATCTGTGATATTACTAATATAAGCACCTCTCACTTTATAGTATACAAAGTTTCCACAAACTTGGTACAAAGAGATTCTCTGTAAGCAAATCCAATTTCCCTTTGGATTTTGTTATACAATTAGAACTCTATAACCACTGGGGGAAAGAAAAGATCAAAGACATGGAACTAGACATTTGTGGCAAGGAAAGAATTTACAAGATGGCCAGGCTTAAAAGGATTGCAAAAAAAATAAAATATATTTCTTTTTGAGTAAAAAGATAGATGAATAAGTAATAAACTAACTTTTCTACTGTTCCTACCATCTTCTATCTATCTATCTATCTATCTATCTATCTATCTATCTATCTATCTATCTATCTAATCTATCTATCATCTATCTAAAATCTTCTTCCTATGTAGGCGTTTCTTAAAAATATAGCAATCCCCTTGATAACAGATGAATGGGCACATCAGAGACCTAGGTCCCCAGCTCAGTACCGTTAGGAACTACTGTGGTGATCCTGAGTGAATTTGATGCCTCAAGGCTTTAATTTTTCATTGACAAAGTGACAAGATTAAGAAGGAGGATCTCTAAAGTCTTTTAAAAGTCAAGAATTCTTATTTTGAAGTAGTTAACGGGAACTCTCTTTCTGCCTGATATTTTGCAATGTTCAGTAGAATTATTGAAAGATCATGTTTTGCTGCTACTTGTAACTTTCTGGTATAGATTCCTCTATCTTTTCCCTCAAAAAAGACAACTTTTGATTTTCCCGAAGTTCCCTGACCAGTAGGGAGTGGACAGCTGTGGATAACAAAGTAAGCGATGGGGTAAAACTGCTGCAGATCACTGGGAAGCTCACATCATTGAAAGACCACCTGGAACCACATTTACTGAGCATGGAAAACAGAACAGTGAAAGCCAGAAGAAAGACTTAAATACTGATTACATAAATCTTTGAGATCTAATCCTGGTTTCCAAACTGTTGGAGATTCCAAGAATAACTCATTATATATGAACTAGCCCCCAAATCCTCATTCATCTTATAAACTTGATTTTAGCGAATGTTTTGGAAATCCTATAAATCTGATGAACTTTAAAGATAGTATACATCTTCATTATGGAAAGGTAAAGACACAAAATATCGGAAAATGTAAGTATGTTAGATGATCCTCCACCAAATTATTCTCCAAGATTTCAAAATGAATGATCAGAGCCTTGTTATCATGCAGATAATTTGTATTTTATAAATTAGTATAGTAATTTTGCCATTGATTAGGTTACTAATCAATATCTTAGCCATCCCTAAATATTTCAGTCATGACATTTGTCCATTTAATATAAAGTTTAAATACACTTTACAAATCTAGTTACAATGGTATATCAATGCTATAAAATTAGTTTCCCACTCTACAATCATAAATTACAAATAAATATAAATGTCCAAGAGATAATTTCAAAACCTTGATAACCTAATCTGAGATTCTCTAAGGTATACAGTTAATGTAACAGTCCACATACTGACCTCCATCACTTCAAGCTGTAAGAAGTCTTTAGAGTTTTCTATGTATGCTTAAAGTGAAACATGTTGAAAAGCCCTTATAATATATCTAACTTTAAATTATGCATATGTCTTTATGAAGATAGCATTTGATTCTCTCTATAGTAAAACAGCTTAATATATAAAACTATCCAATGGAGATAAATTACCAAGGATGAATGTAAAGATTCAGATATAAAGATGTATATTGAAGAAATATTTAACAGTTAAAATAGGAAGTGAGATAATATTTTAAAATATGGAGTAAAATTTTGATATTTTTATATGATGGCTATTAGCTAATAAAAACTTATTTTAGAACAGTCATTGACACAAGAAAATACACATATGTTAATAGAAAAATTAGGTTGCAAAACAGTATATACTATATGGAGGAATATGCATCTAAATGCTGTTTCTCTATTTGCCAAGATTATGTATTATGTGTGATTATGTTGTTCTTTATATTTCTCAAGACTTTCCCAAATTTTTCACAATTAATCTCTGATTTTTCACAATTAATCTCTGAAAATATTCAATTAAATTTACTCAGAAATGGTGAAAATTAGACAGTAATTTCTACATTGATAGGGACAAAGCTGATTTTCAGCAAACTAATAAGGCATAGTTGAGTTTGTAAAAAGTATCCATTCTAATTCCTCAAAGCCCCTTCCATACCAATTCTTAGCTCATTTAAATGTAACTCCTAGAAGAGGACTTTTCATTGTTGTTTATATCTATAAGCCAGATCCTATCACAGGGTTTGGCAAATATTGGCCCACAAGAAATATTATGACTGAATACGAGTTGAAGGTCATTCAGTACAGAAGATAAAGCTGCCCTCAAAAACTGTCTTAAAGACCTAGCATATATTCCTCATGAATTGAAATGAGGCATCAGTGATATAATCTATGGCACCACAGTACATTTCTGTCAAATTTTCTGTGCAGTTTTATGCACTGACCTCTTAGGCTACCTGTAAGTACTCTACTCTATTTTAATAAACACCAGCTCCTACTTTGTTTACTTTTTTATAATTTTTATTTTTCAATTAGAATTGGTAGTCAATATTATTTTATATTAGCTTCAAGTGTACAGCATAGTGGACAGACATTTGTGTAATTTACGAAGTGATTCCCCTGATCAGTCTAGTGCCCACCTGGTACCATACATAGTTATTACCATATTATTGACTATATTTCCTTTGCTGTACTTCACATCCCTGTGACTATTTTATAACTACTAATTTGTACTTCTTCATCCTTTCACCTTTTTCACCCACCGTCCAGCCCCCTCTCATCTGCCAATCACCAGTTTGTTCTTGTACCTACGAGTCTGTTTCTGTTTTGTTTATTTTGTTCTTTAAATTCTACATATAAGTGAAATCTTACAGTATGTGTCTTTCTCTGCCTTACTTATTTCAATTAGCATAATACCCTCTAGTGCTGCAATGAACATTCTTACATGTGTCTCTTTGCGTACACATTTGAGAATTTCTCTAGGAGTGGATTTCTGGGTCATAGAGCATGAACATCTTTAATTTTATTGGTTATTTCTGAATTATGAGCCAAAATGGCTGCTTCAATCCACAATCTAGGTCTATCCATGTTGCTGCAAATGGTAAGATTTTATTTTTTTATGTCTGAGTTGTATATATAGAGCATGTCTACTTTGTTTACTTTTTAATGGGAAAGTTCTGCTTTAACTAAATGTACAAAAGTTGGTTATTTAATTTAAAGGTTTCTGTAAATTTTTTTTTTTTCAAAACTTCAAGCAATACTAGAAAACCGAACTCTTATCAATTTTGAAATTTGGCTTCTTAGAAAGACAGAGTCCACTAAGTAAAATCTGTTGCCTGTTCACTCCTTCAACGCTAATACAGAAAACAAGCAGCTCTCCAAAACATTTATTCTCTTCAATCTGATATTACTGTTCCAGTCTGGGCTCTTAATTTCTTATTCTAACACAGCACTAGATTTTCCCCATGTTCCCAGTTTTATTGAGACATAATTGACATATAACATTACGTACATTTAAGGAGTACGACATGATGATTTCATGTATGTATATATTGCCAAACGATTATGATAACAAGGTTAGCACATCCATCTCTTCACATAATAACCATTTGTGTGTGTGTGTGTGGTGAGGTCATTTAAGATCCACTATCTTAGCAACTTTTAAGTGTACAGTACAGTATTGTTAACTATGATGTCACTATAACTCATTTATCTTATAACTGGAAGCGTGTACCCTTTGACCACTGTCGCCCATTTTCCCTTACCACCAGGCCCTGGCAAACAATGATCTATTCTCAGTTTCTATGAATTTACTTTAGTTGTTGTTGTTGCTTTAACATTCTACATATAAATGAGATCATACAGTATTTGCCTTTTTCTGTCTGACTTATTTCATTTAGCATAATGTCCTCAAGGTTCATCCATCTAATCGCAAATGGCAGGATTTCTTTCTATTTTATGGCTGAACAATATTTCATTATGTATATACCACATTTTCCTTACCCGTTCGCCTGACAACGGACAGTTAGATCATTTCTAGGTCTTGGCTATTATAAATAATGCATGCAACAACTATTCAAGTATCCTTGCTTCCATAGTCTGTTGGTGCTCCTTTCAATGAATCACAAATACTGCCACCAGATACATCTTTCCAAAGTACAATCTGATATGTCACTTTATTCACCAGACTTTAATAGCCCCCAACCGCCTATTAAACAAAATTCAAGCTCCAGAGCAGGATACCAAGTTCCTCAGGGCCTCGGCCTGTTTCCAATCCTATTTTTCACTGGTCACTTGTAGCTGCATTCTAACACATAGTTCCCTAAGTGGGGTCACCATATCAGCAGCATCAGCATCACCTGGAAACTTGTGAGAAATTTAAATTCTCTGATCACACAGACCTACCAGGGGTAGGAAAAGAGGCAAGACGCAAGGAGTTGTATCAACAAGCCTTCCACATGATTCTGATGCATGTTAAAGTTTGAGAACCACTGCTCTAAACAAACTATAATTCCTCAGATCCACTCAATATTTTACCAAATTAATGCTTTTTCTAGTGCTATTCTCCTGCCTGCAAGTGCCATTTCTTTCCTATCTTCACTTGGGTAAAAACTCATCAATCTTTTCAAGCCAAACCCAATATCAATTCACCAGTCCTTTCCCTGGTTTTCTCAAGCAGAAATAACCTCTTCGGTCTTTGAATTGTCATCATTTGTATCTTACTTGGAACATTTACTGCAGTTTCTCTTGAAATATGGTTATCTGCATAGTTCTCACATCCTCTGCTAGAGTGCAGACTCTTTGAAGTAACTTCCACAGGAAAAAGGCCAATAGTTACAAACAAGAAACTCCACACATGTCTGTCCAAAGGCAGAAGGACAACTGTTGACCAGCATTTAAGATTGCTGGACTAAGCAAACAAAAATGTGGAACTCCTAGTTAAATTTGAATTTCAGATAAACAACAAATAATTTTTAGAAAAACTATTCATAAATAGGTCCAAATATTGCATGGGACAAACTTATACCTTTATATTAAAAATATATATTTGTTATCTGAAATTCAAATTTAAACGAGCATTTGGCATTTTATCTGACAACCCTATCTATTATTTATATGTTACTTGTCTCTATTCAGATTTACTTTTTTTTCTACTTCTCTTTCTAGGATCTATAACTAAGAAATTGGAAAAAAAGAAAAAAAAACTTGTATACCCAAATAGATGTTTTTCTTTAAAAAAATCACTTTGAAAACACCATATTTATTTATCAATATTGATGATATTGATTGATGTTGCCAAAAATATGTCTGAAATTGTTTTTTTAAATTTCATGCAAAACTCTCTTATTGGTTAAAACCAGCCTCATTATCTGAAACCTGTATGTTTAAAAAAATATATAGCAGCTGTATTACTATTTTTATAACCTACTTTTATTTTTTTCGGCATTGAAATTCAATACCTTTTTACTCTTTTGCAGATCGAATTTATCTTGAGAGACTTAATACTTGTCACCATTGAAAATAATTTAAAAACATATCTATGACTTAAAAGGGCAATTCCCTAACAAATGAAAAACTATTCACGAAAGTCCGCTGTATTAAATATATATGCTTCTAAGGTGTTCATATAAAAATAATATTCAAAAAATATGTCAAGTTTGGTTCCCTTCGAATTTTTAAAAAGTATTTTCTTATAATCACTCCTTCCTCAGGATTCCAAACTTACACTTACGCCACATTCCCATGTCACCAAACATTCGCTCTCTACAAGGCAAAACCTAAATTCCCTGGCTTCATCTCAAAGACTCCATAGGCTGACTTTAAAATAAAGGACATGCAACCAAACCAATGAACATGTATCCATTTGCCACAGAATACCATACATACATATGTGCGATCTGTGCAATTTCCATATTTTATTTCCATGCATACACATGTTATTACTTATATATTTATTTACATCTCTCGAGATTAACATAACTTGAAAATGGGAGCTTCTCTCCCTTATGAAACAGGATTATACAAGGTATGAGCCTTCTACAAAGCCAGAGAAGACTCTATAATCAACAATTCCAGCAATTTTCTATCTATCTCATTATAGTTAAAATTCCTGGAGCATATTCCATTAACTAATTGGATTCAACCTTCAAATATCTGTAATAAGGGATTTACTTGTGCTCATGAGAAACACTGGGTTCAAAGCTGTTTGGCACCTTGTTGTTCACCTTTCTCAATCTCAGACAGACTGGTAGAGAGGAGACAGAAGAAGAATGGCATCGGTTATTGGTAACATTTTCCTTTCCTCCAAAACAAAGTCAATCAACATGACAAGTGTGGTGGAGGTTACATGATAATAACTGAGCTTTCTGGAATTTAAAATTTACAAACTGATTTTTAAAGGAAATTTTCATATCAATGTTCAGCTCTTTGTAGCTGTTGTTCAAGCTCACTGATCCAAATAATAATATATTAGGGGTTACCATATTCTTTGAGAATAATCCCAAAGAGACGTGACACTCTAACAGGGGATTTTAGTAGGTAATGCCTTAATCATCCCAACAAACCCTATGTCTTTTCTTTCACCTTTACAAGAGGATTTTAATAGGTTGGTACCTTACTCATTCTACTAGCAGCCACATTTATTCTTGCACAAATTAGGAGGAAAATAAAAAAGTAAATTCCTGTATCAATTGGCTATACTAGTGAAATAACGACCAATCTTTTGTTTTTTTCCATGTAAAGCATATGCATAGTAGCTGTGAATAAAAGTCCACCTGAATTGTATAAGTACAGAGAGACAGAAACATTTTATTCCTCCTTTTTTCTCCCCCATTCTAAAGCAGTTCCAAAAGTACCACTCTCTTAGGGGTTTTTACTTGATGTTATAGCCAGACATGAAGGGTTAATAAGAACAAGATCTAGCCAACTGGGACAGCCAAGAAGCAAATCTACCACCAAGGCAGAAGGAGTTATAATTTAAAAGAGCAAATCCAGCCAGGTGTGTACAACTCATAATTCAGAAAAAAAAAAAAACCTAGGCAGACAAGTTACTGGTATCAAGGATATGACAATGAAATAGGGAGGTCTTGAAAAGCAATTAAAATTTTAGAATGAGGCAATGAAGCTTAAGAAAGACAGGCATGTTGGCATCGGTGAAGTCTGTTAAATAATAGAAGACCCTAAACTATAGGCCAGGAGAACAGGAGAACAAGAGTTTAACATTAAACTCTAGACAAGTTTAATAATATAAAGTGTGATCCTATAAAGACTTGGTTTCTGGGAATATGTTTAGAGATAGTAAATTAGGTAGAAAATAAATGACTAAGTGAAATATAAGAAAAAAACTTTGTTTCAGGAAGAAGAAGGAATCTCTGATACCAGCACTAGATTAATAACAAGATTAGGAACCCAAATGTTGGCCTTACACTATGTCAAATCTCCATTTTGAATCCAAGAATTTCATCTGCAAACTGAGAATAAAATGGACATAGTTAAGGAAAATTGTGAGATTCAGGAGCAGAGAAGTAGGCAGAGCATCCGACTACTAACGTGCATCAGAATACCTGCCAGAGGATACATCCGAGATCTCAATAAATATTATTTGGTAAAGATGTCAAATAGTGTCATGCTTTAGTCATGAAGTTGTCAATTGGTAGCCTTCAAGTCACATGTGGCTCACAGATGTGGGTTTTATTTTATTTTTTGACCCACACATTATATTTTAAATCAGATTAGTGTATAGCATATAGAAATTGAGATATTTCTCATTAATAATAATAAAAATAGAATGTCTGTTTTCTTTTAAAAAACAATTAGACATCTTGATAATATTGGATTTGAATTGTCATAGGTCAACACTTGATTGGAGCTGAGTAGCTGCTGATTCCTTTAAACTGGGGATTAGTTATGCAACAGTCCCCATCTTCACCACTCTTGTACTTTCCCTGCCAGCCCGGTAGACGTTTAAGTGCACAACCTTTAGATATGGTGAGAAAAGAAACTTTAGGGGCTATTGTACTCTATATACGTTACCGAGGAACATATTCCTGAAATATTCATTGCATTGGATCAGAAATAAAACTTGATTTTCACCCAAGATGAGTGAGATAAGCCTAGACAAGACTGGCAATAAATAATGTGCCTAGGAATTTTTCTTGGTTATGTAAATGTTGGCTTTATTTCGACAGTGATATTGTTTATAACTAAAACTGCTGAAAGTCTATTCATTATCTTAAATTTCAACCACTGGGTTCATTTTTGGAAAAGAAAATATGGTGAAAGGATAGAATGCGTATTTTTTTTCTTGCTATTATTTCATAATACTCCCCAATAGAATCTGAAAATATGCAGATATTTGACTTCAGGTTCAAGGAATACCTCTGAATCTAGCAGTGATGCAAGACAAAATTTTCTAGATTTAATTTATTAAAACTTAATCTTTCTCTGTGAAATTCGATGATCCACTGAAAACAATAATACTGAAGCTTTGGATGCAGAAGCAGCAAATCAAAATAATAGCCTGCTCGGCAATTTCGAAATTCTCTCCATTTATATTGAATAATATCCTTCTTTGAGAGTCAAAAAAAAAATACTTTATCTCTTCACTTCAAAACAGGTTGGGAAATATTCCAATCCCTTGAAAATTTGCTGAGAAATATTTGCCACATCTTGCTTATAATATATGCCAGTTAAAGTTATGACATATTTTGTAAACTGCAGAGTTTTAAATAAAGAACAGCACAGTTCTTATCAAATAAGAAACAGACACAAAGTGTTCTTGTCTTATATATTACGATAGTTACTGAAATTTACTTTCTAAATAGTCTCCCTTAGAATAGAAATCAAATTAGTTTTCTGATGGCTAAGTTTCATCAAAACCATTTTTTAAATTTATTTAATTTCTTGGGGATCAAAAATTGTCAGCACTTGTACAGATAAGTATAATCATATCACATTGATTTTGGACTTGGTGTTTACTCTTAATCTCCAGTAATCTCCATGAGCAGAATTGATTCCTGACGGTACAACCCTGGAAAGTAACACTGCCTACAGAGATGGACATTTCAGCAGGATATTGGAGCAATCTGTATTTTTGCACATACATTTTTTTTTTTCAGTTATAAGTAGCTATTTCACTATACTTCCCAGTCATTAGCCCTATTTGAGAAACATACCATATATACATATATATCCAGAAGAGCACATTTTCCCTAGAGAAAGTATCAAAAGCTATCAGTAAAACCCAAAGGAATAAGAAGAATTTAAAAAATAAAAATTGTGGTACAGAATGAAAAAAACCATTCAGGAGAGTAAAATACACATCCCAACAAATCTCCAAAAAAGGAGAAAATGGTAATTTGGTATAGCAGAACCCTTCATATGAATGTTTATTGATTTCATATTCTCCAAGCATCAGGACACTAAATCAGAACCTGATACAAGAAATGCTTTTTAGTCCATGGAGTACCTTTTATTAGTAGTGGTTTTGTTTTGTTTGGCTAATCCAGTGTTCTAAGTGTAAGGAAGTATAGAGCTGTTTCCAACAGAGCTGCCGAGCACTGGTGTTGACAGGCGTAGTTTGTACAGTCACTAAAGACAGACATGTCTCCATGTGGGTCCTAGCTCTGCCACTTTCTAATTTACATCTCAGCTTCTCAGTTCCCCCACATAAAACAGAGATAATACCATCCCATAGGGTTACTATCGTAGTGAAATAAGATAATGTGTGTAAATCACTTTGCACAGTCCTCAACACATGGTAAGGACACAGTAAATGATAATAATCACAGCTTTTATGAGTGTTACTTCAAGAAAAAATACATCTTTGAGATATATCTGATGCATGGCTATTCTTGACAAGAAATGGTATGCACACAACCTCATTCTCATTAAAGCTTTAGGCAAGTATTGATGACTGCACATATGTGAATGTATGCATGTATACATATGTATATGTGTGTACGTATTACAGAAATACACTTAAATGTGGCACACACTATATTGTAGGTTTAAAAGTTTACATAAAATAAATATATTTCAAAAAAATAAGCCAAACATACAAGCACTTGTGGAGGGAGCAACTACAATTACAACTTGTGGCAAGCAACTACAGCCCTGAAAACTATAAAATGTGGAACCAAACCAAAAACTATAGAAATCATTAAAAGCAGAAGCAAGAAAGAATATTTAAAAAGGAAAACTGCTGTTAAATGTAAGGTACAGGTCAAGAAATGGTGACCTGACCAACACTAAAGAGATTAGCCCCTTCTTGGGATGTGAGAAGCCACAAAATACATGAATACCTACATAGTAATGCAGATTCCTGGCATTTGCCAAGTAGACCAATTTTTAAATAATACTCATAATAGTAACCATAATAGTAATAATATCAGCATATAGCTGCTGAGCACTTATGATTTGCCAGGAATGGTCCTGATAGCTCTGATGAGGGAACAGAGCACTCTCTGACCATAGCCACTACAGTCACTAAGTGGGAGTGCTGGCTCCATCCCTTGCTGGCTCAGCGGTGTCAGCTTTACATCCTCCCAGGGGTAGAAGTGAAAAGCAGATCAGAAGGGGGAGGCCAGAGGGACAACAGAGCAAGGCCAGCTTGCTGCTGGGCTGAAGCTAAGCAATGGCTGGATAGGCCTTAAAATATATAAAGAAAAGATATGAGTTAAAGCTTTCAATTATTAGGTAGAGACATTTGTTCTCTTTCCTCTCTTCCTTTTGAAAATATCTTTAAAAACCCCGAACTATAAGAGCTATATAGTAAATCATTTACATAGAATGCTCTTCCTTAAAATGTCTAAGTTATATGCTTTGAATCTGGTAACGAAAAATGTAAGAATGTTATAAGTAGCTATTTCACTACAGACTCTGGGCTGAAGGCTCTTCACAATCTCCTTTACTCTTTTAGTTCCCTCAACTTCATTTCTTTCTATTCCCAGTAACAAACTGCCTTCACTTAACTAAACTATTTATTACCCCCTAAATTAAATCTAATCTTTCTTTGTACACATTCCCGGATTGAATTCCCTTTCTATTTGTCTAAACTCCATCTTTCCTTCAATTTCTAGCCCAATTTCTCCCTTCTTTATGAAGTAGTTTCCAAATGTCATAGCTCTCTCCACTGAACATTCCTGAAGCTTGATGGCACCTTTATCTGTAGTGTTCATCTGGCAGATCACATTGTTATTTTTTATGTGTCTTTTATATACCCTATCTACCTCCACCGTCTCAGGACATAGGACCATGTCTACACATTGGCTAGAAGTTCAGTCTATTCATATTGGAGTAGTACTTAACCACACAGCAGTGCTTAAACATATTTTATGATTCAAAAAAAAAAAATCTCAGGATTCATTCATTCATTCCTTCATTGAGTGTCAGATTATATATCAAGAATAGAGTGCTAAGCAAAAAGTAGGCACTGAACCTACTGATATTTAGTAAAAAGGACAACTTATAATCAAGTAATCATAAAAATAAATAAAACAGCACCTTTGTGGAAAGTTCTAAGAAGCAGTCAGTCTGTGGTGAGCTCATGGGGAGACCTGACACACTTCCCTGAGGAAGTAGGAAATCAGAGTAGTTTGTCGTTTCAGCTTTCATTTAACTTCAGACACTCAGCTAAAATTTACCTTCATGTGCAAGTACAAGTATGACCAGAATTACATACATATTTTTAAAAAAGCACTGGGAAAAATGAATAAATAATATGGACAATAATACTGGACTAAGTGGCTCTAAGTTTATAACTTGTGCCCATTTAAGTCTTCTTTGGGCCATTGTTTCCTCATCTGCAAAATGACTGACTGATGATTGCCTACACATCTATTTCTCCCTCTCTTCCTTCCAAAAGGAGCAGCAGTTTTATTCAGTTGCCCATCCTACACCACATGACTCAGGGGAAATAGGCCCTACTCTTTAGCTCCAAAGATGGCCAGGATCCCTTTCCTAGCAATCATGGTAACTCCACATCTCTGGCAGTGGCCCAACTAAAAAATGAGAGTGTCTGCTGGGAAGCACCTAGAAAAAGGGCACTTCTTTCTGTAAGTAACCCTTTAAGCACAAGAAAGAAATGGTCTCATGGCTTCCTCAGAACACTGGGGACCTGGGCCACTGCAGACATCTTGCTGCCAGCCTGAGCAGAAAACCAGCACTTTGTGGAGACAAGATCCAAATTGGAGAAGTTCAAGGACATTGTCGCACTATACCTAGAGTACAGCCTACTTCAGAAATGCTTATGTGAGATAATAAATGTCCTTGTTTAGACCAATTTGAAACAGTTTGAGGCAAGGTTTTGTTACCTGAAGCCAAAAACATCCCAATTGATACCTATGAGATCCTGGACTACATATGCCTTTGCAGTTCTATAATTTTGTTTTTAAATGCTTACATTTTCTCTTACAGTACAAATCTATGAGCCATGAAATTAACTGCTTAAACCTAGAAATTAATATATTTACTTCCCAAGCAAAGTGACTGAATTAGGTAATTTCTAAACCTTTCCCAATAAAAAATATGTAGATTGAATTCCACTAATTATTTCTATTTTAAAATATTACATGTTTATATGTATTATTACTATTGCTTATATTTAGCACTCAATATTGATTGGGTTGAATATAAACCATTAACATGTGGTGAAAGATCATTGCATTATTGAAAAAACTGTTTTATTATGTTTTTATTTTAAAATTTTCACATATCTGTGGTTGTGAAAACAGAAATGACTCTAACTTCAACCAACCACATCAATGTTATTATTTGGGGAATTTTGTTTTGAATTACATTTACCTTAGTCCATCAAAAGGAACAGAATCCAAATGTCAATCATTTTAATAATCTGAGCAGAAGAACATGTCATCTATTTATATTTTGACTGCTTCCTATCCTTCGGGTAATATAAATTTGGTTTCAATCAAAATCCCAGCTTTTCATACAAGTCACTTCTTTGATGATATTTTTAGTCTAAAGAAATAATGACTAAGTTATTTTCCATTCTTACATAACATCTAAAATCATTAACTTATCCCAGGGCAGAGAGATACCTTTAGCTCACTTAACTATAAATCCAAACTCCCTAAGGAAAAGCACTAGATTAATTTTGTATTGTATAACATTTCACTGCCATGTATGATGCTGTTATTGTTTTACTAAGCTATGATTACAAAGTCAACTCCTTAGATTGACTTATTTCCTCTTACTGAATTGCCTGATGGGAAAGTTGAATGGAATGGCCAGTTTGGTGCTCCATAGAGAGAATTGGATCAGACTGGGAGTATTTGGTCTGTAGTTCAATAATTCCCCTTATTACTAGTAATTAACACAAAAACCTAATTTTTTAACACAATTCCTTGCAAAAATAGATACATTGGATACCATTATGACTGAGACATAAATTAGAATATTTTATAAATGTACTAAAAACAAAACAGCTATATTTTCTTAGAAAAAGTATGTTAGAATACTTACCAAATAGAAAAGAAACATTGTAAGTCAAAAGAAACACTTGGAAAAATTAACCAAGTTTCAAGTATAGAATGTCTTTGAATGGTCTCTTCAAATCCAAATAGTAAAATCTTGAATGTGGTATATACAATACACAGTTTTGATCTTATACTGCTTTCATTTGCAACTGTCACTAAGTTGAAACATTAAAAGTTCATGAGGATGAACTGTCAAATTGAACCATAACAATCATAGTTTGTGCTGCCCTTTCAAAAACATGGCAAATTTTTCTTCCAAGCTGTTTGATTTGCAACACAGAAACAATATATGACTGTTGATAGCATAGACTCTTTTTGAGAAAAATAACTTCTAATCTTTTGATGCATAGTAATATGAAATCTAAAGTCCTCTGACAAAATACATTTTACATTTACAAAGATTAAAGGGATGCAAAGCTCTAATGTCTTTTCACCTTGATAAGGATGTCTGTGTTCTGGGCCACCTCCGCACCTCTCTGACGATAATGAGTGGAAGCAATGGTTTCCATTACTTCAAAGTGAACACAAAATACAATACAGCAGACAAAAGTCCTCTTCTTCTCTGACCATCTTTGACTTCTCTGAGACTCACTGATGGGGTTTGGAAAGTAGAATATGCACATAATTGGCTTGGAGATAAATGAAATATGTAACATCTGACTCAGAGGTTAAATAAAACTCTTTGATCTCAAAATCAGACTTGACTACTTGTGGTAACAAGAGTGGTCTATTCAGAAAAAAAAAAAAAAAGATGAGTTCTTTTTCCCATCACAAATTAAGTTCAGGGAGATTTGATAATCTAATAAAACCAACTTCATAAAATCTTTCCACTCGAATTTCAGCATACAAGATTTACGAGGAATAAAACTGCTCATAATCTATAGTTTTCTAACCACTGAGAACATTTAGTGACATGGTTCTTCCTTTCCAGAAAATGGTGGTCTGAAAGGCAAATTAACTTCTAAAATGTCTGATTTGCCTTTTTTTCCATCAGCAGTATGGTGCTGTTTCTTACAGAAACTTAAATGACAAGAATACTTTACTGATTTCTATAGTTTTGATGCTTTGCCATACTAAAGTTGAAGTCTGTAATTCTTTGATGGGTGAGAAAACTAAAAACAGCTGTATCTTACAAATGAAATCCATCAAACTGGTGTAGAAGGCCAGCCAAAATGCTTGGCAGTGATTTTTAACCATGAATGGGCCTCTCTGGTGGGTTGGTTTGGTAATCACACATGGCTCATCTCTTGCCAGATGTTTTTTTTCATTTTATCAAAACCATTCTCTTCCTTTGCTTTCTGCTGCTTCCAATACAACCAATAATAACTGTGTTTTGAACTTTTATTTTATTCTAGACATTACACCAAGGGCTTCAATATGCTTTTTCTTAAGCGTTTAAGGTAACATTACAGTTTTTGTTTGTTTGTTTCCATTTAAAAGATAAAAAACCTGCAATTCAGAAATGTTCACTATAAAGTAGCTAATAAGTGATAAGACTAGGTTTGAACTCAGGTCTGTCTGGTTCAAAATTCCATGCTTCTCCTCCTACACTACTACACTGTCAAGAAATGTTGAAGTCAGTGGGCCAAATTGCCATAGAGAGTTGAAAGGATAGCAATCTAAACCGTAATTACTTCATAGAAAAGGAGGAACTTCATGAAATTTATTGAGTTATTATTTTTTCTTTTGCTTTATCATCATTGTAAACATGTAGAAGTGCCTGTATTCAAATAGATATAGAGTTGATATGTGTTCTAGAGAATTAAATTTAATTTAAATATTTTTTAGTAACATGACTTTTTACTCTTCAGTTTAAAAAATAATAATTTTTGTATGTGTGTTTAAAATACTGACATTGTGTATTTGATAGTTATTTATGTGTTGGTGTTAGAATGTAGGTGTAGTCAGAGTAAAAACATTGCTAAGATCAATAAAATATATTCAATACACCAAAAGTATCATCTAAAGACTTTCAATGTCTAGTGTATATGATGACAACTACCATACACAGAACAGTCAGATTCTAAGCCTTTTTTTTGCTTTCTTGCTTCTGCTTCCTGTGGGACTCAATGTGCCAACATACGGCCTGATCTGACACAGAGTTTTTCCTTAAGAAAGAAGAAAACAAGTATGCATGCCCTCATACACCCAAATTAAATTAAGCTGTCAACAGATATATGTAATGTTCCAATTATATGTTATTGTCTGAGTCTTCATTTACTAATAATAGCAGTAAACTATGACCACATCAATGTCTCATGTTTATAACGAATACCTAGAAGGACCAGAGAGATCTTTCAGCATCCAGTAACTGATTAGCTCATTATCTAGGAGAAGCATTTGCACTGTGAACCACAGAACCTTCAAATACATTTTGAGTTGTGTCTTCTTGTTTCAAGTATTTAAGAGACAAAGGTTGATTCTTAATGGAATTATATGTGCACATTTTCTGAAGAATACTAATTATATACTATATTATCTGTTGCCAAGTCCCTAAGAACTTTATGGGGTTAAAAAAAAAAAGGTTTAGTTCATATATTAGAACATGATAATATTGTCATTCTTCCTGTGTTCCTAAAGATTTCTTCATATAAGTTGGATCCTACTTAATTATTAATCAATCATCCTAATATGTGGATTCTTAGTGAAATGGAATAATTTTTTAGATGTAAAACATGCAAAATAGAAAGGAACGCTCTGGCTGGGTGTTTGGCAGATGCAATTAGCTGGTCCATCCAAATGGGAATGAATTACACACAACCTTCCAAGTTGTATTCCCTCTTGTAGGTCAACTCATACCAACAAAAAGTTCATAGCTAATAAAATGCCTTTAAGAGAATTGACACCTAGTAGAGACAAAGCAATCCAAAACTTCCTGCCAAAGCTTGATTATGCCAGGGCAAAGCAGCAACTTGCAGATGGTTCTGACAATTTATGAAACAGGTACCTCGTCTGCCTTGGAGGCAGACATAACATAACTTTATAGCAAAGCATGGAAAGCAAGCAATGCAAAGTGTCCCCAACCCCAAAGCTATAATCAATTCTGTACAACAAATATTGATTTGTTTTCTACCATGTGTTTGACTCTGAGAAAATGTAGTATAAAAGGTGAAACAAATGTGTTCATGTGTATCTATAAAGCAGTCTAAAAAGCTGTCCCTTATATGAGATATATTGGGGAGTTGTTCAATTGCTATAAAGCTTCAGTTGTGCAAGATAAATAAATTCTAGAGATTTGCTGTACCATGCAGTGTCTATAGTTAGCAATATTGAACTGTGTCCTTAAAAATTTAGTAAAAGAGTAGATCTCATGTTAAATATTCTTACATACACACAATAAAGAGACACAAGGAAATTTTTGATAGTGTCTATAGACATATTTTGATATGTCTATTATCTTGATTCTAGTGATAATTTCATGGGTATGTCCAAACTCATCAAATTATATACATTAAATATGTGCAGATTTTTGTACATCAATTATATCTCAATAAAGTTGTTAAAATTACAATGATATTTTTAAAAAGAGATATATTGCTATGAGTATTCAGGAAGAGTGAAATCTGTATAGAGATGGATGGGAGGATATATACAGTAACATAAAAAGAGAGTAAGGCATTGTGGTTGAGTTCTAATTACATATTCTCTCAGTACCTCAGCTTTCTCATCTATAAAATAAGCATGACAATAATATCTCACAAGGGCGTTGTGAGGACTGAAAGGGAGAGGGTATATAGAGAACTTAGCATATACTATATGTCCAACACTAATTTTTCCACTCCACCCAACCTTTCTTACAACTATTACTATAATGAAGTGAGTAAAGGAGATTGAATGGCCTGACAAAGGAGATCTGTCTCCTATCCTTTCACTTTTTATCTTCACAATTTCATTTCATCATTGATGGAGTTTTGCACACTCACATGTCAAAAAGGGAAAGGTAAAGTGCTTTTGTAAGCTGAGACATGCACAAACTTCCAAAGAGGCGAAGACTGCCTTTTGAAAGAGAATTCCCCTTTCGGCTCAGCAATTGCACTTTTGGGTATTTATTCACAGAAAGCCAAAACAATAATCTGTAAAGATCTATTCATCCTTATGTTCATAGCAGCACAATTTACAATAGCCAAGATATGGAAGCAACTTAAATGCCCATCAACAGATGACTGGATAAAGAAGTTATAGTTCATATATACAATATTACTCAGCCATTAAAAAAAATGAAAGCCCATCATTTGCAACATTATGAATAGACCTAGAGGTTATTATGCTGAGGGAAATAAATCAGACAGAGAAAGATAAATACCATATAATTTCACTTATATGTGGAATCTAAGGAACAAAAAGAACAAACTAAATAAAAACAGACTCACAAATGTAGAGGACAATCTGGTGACAGACAGAAGGGAGTGGGGCTAGGAGAATGGGGTGAAGGGTTAAAGAAGTACAAATTAGTAGTTGATAGATGGACATGGGGATGGGGACCATGGTATAGGGAATGCAGTTAGCTTTAATGCATTAGCTAGATAGAGAGCCAGAGGAGAGAAAGAGCAATTAGAAAGGGCATCATTTTATAAACTATATAAATGTCTAACCAATGTACTGTATACCTGAAACTAATAAAATAAAATTTAAAAAAAAAAAAGAGAGAGAGAATTCCTACAAACCTCCTTGCTTCCTGTAGTAAACAGGGAGACACTAAGCATTCAGAGAGAACACAGCTGACGAGCCATCCATCAAAGTCGGAGACTGCTTTAGGCAATTCACCAGTTTTCATGAAAGGCCTTCGCCTCTCCATGACAGGTTACTCCATCACGCTGAAGCACGCTTCACACTCTTCCATTGTTTAAACTTATTCCCAGATCAATGATCCAATTCAAGTCTCAGGCAGTCATTCATTCTTAGTTCTTCCAAATGTCGTGAACTGATACTCTATTGCTTGATATCACTGCTAAATATTAGACTCTCCTACAGGTTTTCCTAGTATTGCTCAATCTATAGTCTTTTTTGCTACCAAATATTCATAATTTTTTTCCCCTCTTGCTACAATCAAGACAGGTGTAGATGTCTGTCCACTCCCAAGGCTGCACACGGCATTCCATTGAAATGCTGTGGAGGGCACTTCAGGGGAATGAAATCAGCACAACCCTGGAATGAGAAGAGACAAGCCTCATCTCTGCCACTTACTATCTGTGAGAATCCCAGATGTCTGTCAACCTTTCGGGATCTCAGTTTTCTTCTCTGATAAACAAATTACTCAGAGGTTGAAGAATTAAACAAATGTGAGTGTGTTCTAAGATACAAAGCATACCCAACATAAAGTATTGCTTACTCTTTTAAATCCACTTCAGCACAATATGACATTTTAGAGTCTGTAATTATAAATTTCTCACTTAGAATACAAAGATAATAAATATTCCTGATGGCTAGAATGTATGCTTCACGATTATAGGGATATTTGTCATGCATACTGGTCTGTGGAAGCACTAGAACAATATATTACACATAGTAGATGCTCAATTGTTATTGTTGAATGAATAAATGAATATTATCCTTTGTTAAAGAACAATTTATAATATGCTGCTACTTGTAACTGTCTTAATAAACAGTCGCATCTCATTTGTTCTGTCTCCTTCACTAGCAAAAATTGAGTTCTTTTGCAAATACACTGAAAAAACTGAGTGTAACACTTCATTGGAATCTGAAACTCCACTTAGAAATACGTCTGAATAAAAAACAGCTGTTAAATTATAATTTACCTTAGTCAAGACAATAGAAACTGCACATCACCATTTATAAACAGCAAATTTAAAAAATTAATCATTTCCAGGTTTATATTTGCTACACTTATCTGCAAATTATTATTACTTTTACATTTTCTGACAAATCTTATATGTCTAATATTTTTCAAATTAATAGGTGCACTCGCTAAAACTGGTAATACT
>NW_011888849.1:6270877-6275040 GCF_000151845.1 Pteropus vampyrus | reverse complement strand
TTCAGCACAATATGACATTTTAGAGTCTGTAATTATAAATTTCTCACTTAGAATACAAAGATAATAAATATTCCTGATGGCTAGAATGTATGCTTCACGATTATAGGGATATTTGTCATGCATACTGGTCTGTGGAAGCACTAGAACAATATATTACACATAGTAGATGCTCAATTGTTATTGATGAATGAATAAATGAATATTATCCTTTGTTAAAGAACAATTTATAATATGCTGCTACTTGTAACTGTCTTAATAAACAGTCGCATCTCATTTGTTTTGTCTCCTTCACTAGCAAAAATTGAGTTCTTTTGCAAATACACTGAAAAAACTGAGTGTAACACTTCATTGGAATCTGAAACTCCACTTAGAAATACGTCTGAATAAAAAACAGCTGTTAAATTATAATTTACCTTAGTCAAGACAATAGAAACTGCACATCACCATTTATAAACAGCAAATTTAAAAAATTAATCATTTCCAGGTTTATATTTTCTACACTTATCTGCAAATTATTATTACTTTTACATTTTCTGACAAATCTTATATGTCTAATATTTTTCAAATTAATAGGTGCACTCGCTAAAATTGGTAATACTGTAACACATGCACTACCTGATATCTGTTGATGCAGGTTCATGGGAATGTTTCTTTACTGACCTTCCCTTATAAGTTATTCTTCCAAAGCCTTTATTTCATCTTGATTTACTAAAATGTGTTTGCCTCCACTTTTTGTGGAAAATGATTTTAAAATGAGTTTAGAATGGTACTATTTTAAATATAGCATTAACTAACTGCCTTCCTCCCTTCTTTAAGGAAACAAAAAACTACTGTCATTCTTTTTGGTTGTTTAATCAATAATCATTTGCATTAGATCTGTTGTTTTTAAACCCTCTTGACCAGATAAAATTTTACCTTTGGGTATATTTATTTTTGTCCTTAATCAGACCTGCCTCTTCATTATTCAGTTACCAATCCCTCAAAACAATTAATAGTTATATCATCTTTAGAACATGGGAGTTGCTTTATATAAGTAGCGCAGATTGAATTTAAAACAATTTAACTAATTGAAATGATTGTTAATTGTTCTTTTTCTGTAAATTCTATGTAGCCAACTGTATCATGTAGAATTTATTATATGGACAAAAAAAAAAAAAAGGGAGTTCTATGGAAACTAACCTCACAGGATGGCCTCATCATAAATTCCTAACTGGGTAGGTTATGGTGGATAGTCACCCCCTAGGCCTATAATTTCTTTAATGAAAAGTTTTAAGCCAGCCCAGTTGATTGTTCTTGTTTATCTAGGTTAACAAACCCTTGAAAAAAGATGTTAACCACCAAAAAAGCACATAATCTTGTTAACTATTCTGAATCCAATCCCTGCCTTTCTATCTCCAATCTTCTTTACGTCTTCTTAATTTCAAATACATAAGAGAAGCTGCAAAACTATTATTCTCTGGAGCATTTAAAATCTTGCTCCCTGTATTTACCCCAAAGACTTGAAAACCCATATCCAAAAAGATATTTGCACACTGATATTCATAGCAGCGTTATTCACAGTGGCCAGGACATGGAAGCAACTGAAGTGTCCTACGATAGAGGACTGGCTAAAGAAGCTATGGTACATATATACAATGGAATATTACTCAGCCATAAGAAGAGATGAAATACTGCCACTTGGGACAACATGGATGGACCTCGAGATAATCATGCTAAGCGAAATAAGCTAGACAGAAAAAGTTGAAAATCATATAATATCACTTATATGTGGGATATAAACCAAAGGCAACAAATGAGCAGGACAAATAAACAGAGACTCATGGACATAGACAATTGATTAATGATTTCCCGAGGACTATAGATTAGTGGTTACTAATGGGGTGGGAGAAGAGCGGGGAGGTAGACGGGGTAAAAGAGGTCAAATATAGGAGAGTTAGGGGAGGATGAAGTGGGTAAAGGGGATCAAATATATGGTAGTTGAAGGAAACTGGACTTTGGGTGATAAACACACAGTAGAATATACAGATGTCAAATTATAATGTACACCTGAAAATTATAGAATTGTATTAACCAATGTTACCTCAATAAACTTAATTAAAAATTTAAAAAAATAATAAAATGATAAAATAAAATCTTGCTCCCTGGCATATGTTGCCAGTTTGACTCAAATAAACTCAAGAAAATTCTCTACACGTTTCTTATGTCAAGAGTTATATTGTAGTTGCAATAGTGAATAAACTTTAGAACTTTAGATAGCACTATTGCAATAGGTACATCCTTAAATACATACATACACACACATATACATATATACATACATTTCAATAAAATTTCCTATAGAGTCAATTCCCATTATGTGGACAATGTTTCCTCATCAGAAAAAAATGAAAAGAATAAATTAAATGGATTCTATTGGTTACTTTCAGCTCTAAAATATTGATTGTGCAAATTCGATTTTACTGTGAACCTCTTTTCACAACTGCAGATGTGTTCAGCCAAAAAATATGTAAAGTTAAGTAAAACAATATCATAGTTAAAAATGGACAGATCATTATATTATAGTTTTAAAAGAGTAATTCTCCAATAAAACATTAACAATAATAATATAAACTACCCTCTCTGAAACCAAATATTACCAACATTTTGATTTGTACTTGAAATAAGACCTAGAAAAAACATAGAAATTAATATAGGCCTCATCCATGAAAGGTCTGGATGTATGAATGTCTACTTAACCCTGACTTATACTACAATGATCAGGAAGAAAGAATTAATATTTATTGGATATATGCTATGATCAGCCTAAGAATAATTTCAGGAGTAATCTTTGAAGCTTAAGCAACTTCAGTTTTTACCAGGTACAAACTGATTTGAACTTTCTACCTGAGGGTTCATTTAAACCCTTTTATTATTGTTGTTTAATGTTTCTCCCATAACTTTATTTTTACTCTTAAGATTATTATTGTAGTTAATAAAATGATAATTCAGTTAATAGGAATGTAGACAGTTGGCCTCAAACTGAAGATGACTTGAGGGAGTTGAGAAAAAGTCTAAGCTGAAGTGAACTTCAGGCATAGGTGGAAGATGGAAATTAGTAAAAGATATGGCCAAAAGAAAAAAAAAAAAAGATAATTCAGTTTTGTTTTGAAAAGAATTTTGTTTTGGGGAAAGAAGACAGAGACATAAGAGACAATAGAAGGTCATCGGAGGGGGAAAAAAAGCCAAAAGTGGAAAATATGAGACATGAAATACATGTATGTGGGACTCCACTTGACCATTTATTCACACATTTATTTATTCAACCACTTTAGCAGGTGCCTGCAGTGGGGTTGCATTGTGCTGGCCTTGTGGATTTGGGATTAAACAAGTTAAACAAGGTCCTGTTCTCAGGGTGATTAGCTTCCATCAAAAATGCAAACAAGTTTTGCTGTGTATATTCAATTGTCAAGAGTATAAATGTTCAGTGGACATTTATTTAAACCTAATCTCACTAAAAATAATGTTTACTCTAGATTTCTCCTTGAATATTTCCTTCTCACATGTGTCTGAAGAAGATTAAGAAATATGTTTTGCCCATGTAATTCCTTAATATTCTCTTTTTTTATGAATTAAAATAGACATCTAAGTTCCAGATGCACAATTAATTTCTTCCTCTTCTCTCATTTCAAAGTACCATATAAAGGGTAAAGGAGAAGAAATTAGTTCAAAAAGCATAGCATAAAAACTGTCAATAGTCTACGGCCATGCCACCCTGAACACGCCGGATCCCATCTAATCTTGGAAGCTAAGCAGGATCGGGCCTGGTTAGTACTTGGATGGGAGACGACCTAGGAAGACCAAGTACTGTCGGCGGAAAAAATAAAATGATAAAAAATAAAAAATAAGGGATGCTAAGCTGACAAGTTTCTTGCAATCTGTGAGGTCAACCATGAGTTGCCTCATCTAAAAAAAAAAAAAAAAAACTGTCAGTATATCTGAATCATTTTACAAATGCCCTAAAAACTAATTGTGTTCTAAAGCAAATTTTACAGATAGCAATATGCACAGTCCTTTCGTCTTCCGAAATGCTACCATACTTTCATTCACATGTCCCACAGGCCATGTGGGAACTGTATCATTTCCTGCTCCATTCATCTTTTGCTGTATAATTCGCCTCCCCTACC
>NW_011888849.1:6256179-6269527 GCF_000151845.1 Pteropus vampyrus | reverse complement strand
GTTCTAGACCTCTTGATAGTTTCTAACTATAACTCTTTCTGCTCTCTACTGCTCAAACAAGCTTCCTACTGGTCTAGGACAGAAGGAGATTAAAGGGAATCCAGTTCTACCGAAATTTCAAGGCATTACTGAAATCATATATTCCTCATAAAACCTTCCTCAATTTCACCAGTTATATTTAAGGTCTTCAGCTTTGATGTTTCTTAAGCATGACTAGAGCACTATCATTAGGCAATATCTTATAAAATTGCAATTTTCAGATTAAGAATGGTCAAATATTGGAAACCTAATATATTCTACCTAAGGCTATATAAATAAACATGTCTGCTGCACTCCCTGAAGGCAGGGGTTGAGTCTCATTCATCTTGCAACTTTTCCTGGTATCTAACACAGTGCCTTGCTTAAAGAAGAGGATCAACCAGCACTGCTGAATGAACATACTGAATTTAAAAAGCTCCGCATTCACAGAGTAGCGAAGAGAGTGTGCACACCTCTAAATCCCTTTTAACTATTACTACAAGGACGGCCTTAATTATTGACCTACATGACTTAAATTTCTAAAAATAGTACCTGGGACAGAAAAGAGGGCAGATTTGTAGTTGAAAAATGCACTGATACTTCCTGGGCTGCTGACATTCACTTCCATTCACTGGGTGACTGGGGTATAGATATTGTTATAGGATTCAGTCAGTTTCAACCAGAAACATTGTGAAAATCCCATGGCCCAAGGAAGCCCCTGGCATTCAGAGTATAAAATTCTAATGTGAAACACAAGTAAAATGTGAAATGTTTTATTGGCTGTCTTATATCCTTAAGTTCTTCTTTTCAATATGAAAGCAAAAAAGAATTCGGTTGGCCATACAGTACTTGCCACAAATCTGTTGCTAAGCAAAGCAAAAGGAAGCTAGGGAGACAGAAAGCTGAAGGTCTTGTAAATGGGGGCAGTTAAATTCTAATCACCTCTTGGTGTTATGCTTGACTGATTTGCTGGGGGAGGGAAGGCAGCAATCAGAATTGGTATGCCCAAAGGCTCAGGAATGTAGTCCCAGTATTCACAAAGGAAACAGCTTCCACGGTAAAGTCTGCAGTTAAAAAGATATGATCTCAGTTGTAGGAAAGAAATGATAAGGTAACCTCAGGCAGCCGCTGAGAGCTCTCAGACATTTTTTCCAATAAGTGGTTATAAAACAGCTACATAATAGAAAAATTATGACCAGCCAAATATCAATCTCTTTTGAAAAGATGGTAACATCATCTTTTCTCTTAAGAAGATTTTCACTACCAACGTGCTAAATCATGAAGTCACTCTTTTTTACAGTAACTGGAAAATATATAAGTTTAAAACTTATGAAAGCATACATGAACCTCATAGTGTTTCATCCCCAGAAGAGTACTTCAGGACATTCTGAGTTAAAGAAAAGTTAAAAGAGGTTCTTTGGGTTATTTGAACCAGAGACCCCTCTTGGCAAGGGGGATGAGCAGAGGGAGAAAGACAGAAAGAGAGAGAACCTCTCCGAGTGATCTATAAATAAATATGACCTATTTTGCATATCCCCCTAGACAGGAGAGTGAACTCAGAAATGATATTAAAATTGCAGTCTACCAGCAACAACTATTATTTTGGATTCACCTTGGCAATATAAACAATGAAAACGGAAGAAAGAGAATATTTCTAGATCAAATCCAAATGCTTGGTTTTCTTTTCTTCATTTTCTTCTTTATGTTTGACACATATAAAGCACTGAAATCTCATTAAATTACTAATAAGTCTTGATTAGCCCTATATGTATTATCTGTGATGTAAAGTATCTATGATACATTTTTAAAATATTTATTCACCCTTTCTTGAGAAATTTGTGTCAACTATATGTCCTCAAATAAGCAAAAAGTCATTTGAACACTGGCCCATGAAAGATGTTACTGCTTAAAAAAAAAAAAAAACCTCAAAAATTACATTTGTTGTGGAAAACCTATCATACTGTCTCATTTCTAAGGATAATTCATTTACCAAAGCAACAAAAAGAAAATTTGATAAAATTTACCAGGAAGATGGGAGAGGGCAATGTAAGAATTTAAATAATAGTCTCCTGCAAGTGCAATTTGTTCTGTTCCCATCCCTACATCCCTAAGACTGTATCTACCAACTAATTAGCATTTTCAAGCCCATGCAAGTCCATTCAAGTATTAGTGTCAGGCCCATATTTCTCCTTGTTCACAGGTGTATCAGAAAACACCCTGACAAACACTCACAGGTATAATGGAGAACAAAACTGTCCATGCCACAATTATTAGTACATTAGGAAAGATCTGTCTAACTAAGGTGTTCAGAAGTAATAAATTAAAGACAGGAAAAGAGTTGATATAAAGAGGAGCAAACAACTTCCACAGGTCCCTACATAGATGATTAGTCTAGGGAGAAGAAGTACATGGAGGGTTGAGTAAGTGTGTGCAGGTATACTGGAGCAGGGACAAACAAGCAGGTCAACAAGTTCAATGCTAGGAAACAGGCATCTTCATAAGCCCTGACCAGGGCAGGAGCCTTCTGCTTCCTATTCTAGCTTCATTATCTGTTCCAGGGACTGATCTTTCCCCTCAACCTGTCAGGCCAGTGCTGAGATTGTACTATCCCTTATCAGATTGTACCATTCCTTTAAAACACGCCCACATGTAAAATAGTCACTTTAACTCTCCTCATATTTTCTTGTTTGAATACACTGTTTCCTGTGGAGTCCCTTACTGAACAGATACACCACCCAAGTCATGAATGAAAAGATTAACACAGCCACATCAAGGCAAAGGACCCTACAAACCACCACCAGAAGGCTCCCTCGACTGATGTCTACCAATAATTGACATTTCCAAGTTCATCTCAGTGTATTGGCATCATGTCCATATTTCTTGTTCAACAAGTATGTCACTGAAGACCTGGTCAAAGACTCACAGGAAACCAGTACTTGAGGTGAGGTCTATGGTATTTATGTCTATACTGTGTTTCTAGCTTCCCGATCTATTCTACTTTTTCTAAAATGGAAATGAAATCATACTTTTTCTAAAAAGGAAATGAAAAGTTTAATCCCTTTTAGTAAATCCATGAGGATTCTTAGTAATCATCCCCAATTTGCATTTGTGTTCGTCATCTTTTTTCATTAATTTATTCTAGATTATTGTACACGATTGGTATCAAACTACCAATGTAATTTATCTATAAATCAGGGAATTGAGGTTTTTTTTTTACAATTTATATCAACCTTGGCCAATTATAATCTCCTTGCTCCTCTCCCATTCTTCATAGCTCTACAGAGTAACAGAATTCAATATAGTATTGCATTTATCACACTGTTATATAATTAACTTGTCTCGTGGTTGTTTTACCCCTAGACTGTGAGCCCTTGAGGACAGGAATTGTATCTTATTCATCTTGACATAGCTGGCATCTAGCAAAATGTCAGGGTATTACAGATTTGCAATGAGAGTTTGCTGAATTGAATTTAAAGTACCAGTGTGGTGTTTTTAAATTTCCTCATATCCTTGAGCTTCAGCTCCCTCTCACTAGTATTATATCCTATCTAATCTAATATTTACCTCCTTTGATAGAGGAACTGTCATGTGTTTAGGAAAGACAAGTGTGACTCTTTCCTGAAGAGGGTCTAATGGTAGAATCATCCCTTCACCTTTTATCTTCTTGTTCTGAACATTGTTATAAAGCTTTTCTTGTCTTTAGTATTTTCAGCCTTTGACACATTTCCTATAGGCCTCTGACACTTGCACTTGGTTATCTAGCTCTTCTCCGAACAGTATGTTCTTTTTCCTCTGTATGCTCGTTAGAGAACTTCTCTACACAAGGCTACTTCCCTTTTCCTTCCTCATTACAATCCATAGCTATTATTCTATTTGAATTTTAGTTCTGAGAGAATCCCAACTTGTTCAATAGTCTTTTTGTTTCTGATCAAAATGCTGTATTATCCACTGATTTTTTTTCTTTTCTTTCCTTTTTTGGCACAGAGGGCAAAAACTATTTTTCACTGGCAATGATGTAGATCTTTGGGATCCAGGGTTTTGAATATAGCTCATGTAAATAATGCCATTTAGAAAATTGACTTTGGACTATTAAATAGCGGGTAATTAAGGGTATTTTTGTTAGCTTAGGCATATCTTCCTCAAGTGTGCAGACTGCATGGGGCAGAGAGAAGGAAAAAATACTTTTTCTGCATCTGAAGTTCTACAGGTTGTCAAATTGGGTTCTGATGTCTAAAAAAAAAAAGAGGATCTGGCAGAAAGAGGTGACAACAATTGTAACCTAAAATAACATCTGTTATGTGAATTGTGACATTTGCTGTCACTTTATAGGTTTGGGTTTGCAAGGTTAATAATCTATAAAGCTGTTTATTCCTGTCTTATGAGAAACTACACTGGGTTAATGTCAGAACAAACTTATGGTCCCAATTTTGCTGCTAATTCACTGTTCTGAAGCAGGAAACTTTATCTCCCTAGAATTCAGCTTCTTCCTCCTAAAATTGTGTGAGCTGTACTAAATGTTTGCTAACATCTTTCCCACCTCTGATAGTCAATGATTCCCTGAAAGAAACAACTAGCTAAGGGAGGTGCTTTTTGTGACTAGAGTAAATAAGATACCACTATTGGTTACCTACGTCATGATCATTGTCCTTGAGGAGACTTGGATTCACATTTGGACTGTGCCACTTCCTAACTCTGTGAACTTGGGCTAAACATACCTAAACCTCTGTTTCTTCACCTGTAAAACTGGGATCCAAATACCAACTTCATGAGGTTGTTGTAGAGGTTAGAAGAAAAACACACATGCATAACACCTAGCCAGTGAGTGGCATGTGATAACTTCTCAATAGATGTAGCAAAATTAACATCACTATAGAAGTAAGAATGACTACAAATAGAATTACTGTAGAAGAATTACTAAGAATTTCTGATGGGTCAGACACAGAAAAGATGTAGACTCTTACTTTATTATTCTTTTAAAAGACATTCATCCCAAAGCTAGCCTCATTTTAGTCCAGAACCTTCTCTGTTGAGTCTTAAGAAGTTGATACTTTTATTGTTCTAACTTTTTAATCTTTTAAGCACAGAGTTTCCTGTAACTAATTATATTCTGGCATTTCCACCAGGCTACACAAAGGAGGTCTCTCCTGGTGTTCATAGCAGTATTTCTTTTGATATTTGTCTGGATCCTACATCATTTTGTGTTATGTAAAGACATTCCTTCAATTAAATAAATATATACTGAACATCTGGTTGAGAACATTTTCTTAGACATTGGAGAGGACACAAAGATTTGAAAGAGAGTTCCTAGCCTTAGGAGTTATGTGGTTTTGTTAAGGTTAAGTAAGATAAGACATATTTAAAGTATGTAATGTATGAGGCTAAAAATCCTACACAACAGGAGAGAGCATGAATCTTGACAAATTAGTAACATATCAATAAGCAAAATTAATAGGAGAAGGCTGCTTGCGAAGAGGAATCTCAAAAACAAAGATATGGTTAATAAGAAAGCATTGCCATGCTATAAGACAGCAGTAATTCAATTCGGGCATGTTGGTCTTCCCAGAGTGGAGTAAAAGCCAATAAATGTTCTTAAGCACTGAAAGATATGACCTGAGATGGGCAAAAGTGGTATTTAGTTTTTATTTAACAATTAACCATGGGCCGTTCATTCAGCAGAACAATCTGAGCGCCTATGATGTGCCAGGCAAGTGAGAGTCTTTAACATATATAAATAGCAATGTTTGTGATAACATCTAAAATAACACGTGCTCAGATGTGAGAGACTGGAGGCATTGGAGAGGACACAAAGATTTGAAAGAGAGTTCCTAGCCTTAGGAGTTATGTGGTTTTGTTAAGGTTAAGTAAGATAAGACATATTTAAAGTATGTAATGTATGAGGCTAAAAATCCTACACAACAGGAGAGAGCATGAATCTTGACAAATTAGTAACATATCAATAAGCAAAATTAATAGGAGAAGGCTGCTTGCGAAGAGGAATCTCAAAAACAAAGATATGGTTAATAAGAAAGCATTGCCATGCTATAAGACAGCAGTAATTCAATTCGGGCATGTTGGTCTTCCCAGAGTAGAGTAAAAGCCAATAAATGTTCTTAAGCACTGAAAGATATGACCTGAGATGGGAAAAAGTGGTATTTAGTTTTTATTTAACAATTAACCGTGGGCCGTTCATTCAGCAGAACAATCTGAGCGCCTATGATGTGCCAGGCAAGTGAGAGTCTTTAACATATATAAATAGCAATGTTTGTGATAACATCTAAAATAACACGTGCTCAGATGTGAGAGACTGGAGGCATTGGAGAGGACACAAAGATTTGAAAGAGAGTTCCTAGCCTTAGGAGTTATGTGGTTTTGTTAAGGTTAAGTAAGATAAGACATATTTAAAAAGTATGTAATGTATGAGACTAAAAATCCTACACAACAGGAGAGAGCATGAATCTTGACAAATTAGTAACATAAGCAAAATTAATAGGAGAAGGCTGCTCGAGAAGAGGAATCTCAAAAACAAAGATATGGTTAATAAGAAAGCATTGTCATGCTATAAGACAGCAGTAATTCAATTCGGGCATGTTGGTCTTCCCAGAGTAGAGTAAAAGCCAATAAATGTTCTTAAGCACTGAAAGATATGACCTGAGATGGGAAAAAGTGGTATTTAGTTTTTATTTAACAATTAACCGTGGGCCGTTCATTCAGCAGAACAATCTGAGCGCCTATGATGTGCCAGGCAAGTGAGAGTCTTTAACATATATAAATAGCAATGTTTGTGATAACATCTAAAATAACACGTGCTCAGATGTGAGAGACTGGAGGCCATGTCGGTGGTGGGTTTCAGAAACACATTCCATACTTTCTTTAAGTCTTCAGTTACTAATAACCAAAATTTATTGAAAGTTTCTAAATGGCAAGCATTGAGTTATTTCCTTTTCAGTTGGGTTAACTACCATGCTAGCCTTATGAGGTAGGCACTGTTATACTAGGTGCTAAATTATCTGCTCATGATTATACCATCAAAAAATCACAGAGCCAGAACTCAAGCCCATTTTACAGATGGAGAACTGAGGCTCCTAGGTGCTAAATCACCTGCTCACAATTATACCACCAAAAAAATCACAAAGCCAGAACTCAAGCCCAGGTCATTCTTGTTCTAGAATTTGACTTTCAACCTTTACGTTATATCCCCCCCATAACCATTTTTCCTCTCCACACAAACACCAAAACCCCTTAATTATAGAGAAGTACAAAAAAAGTGAGAGCATCACTTTCAGCCCTTGTTTCTCTACCACGAACTTGTCCAGCATTCATGCACTGGCATCAAGGCATCACCCTCACTCTCATTCTCAGCACAGAGGAAAGTGTCAAGATATTTTTAAAGCTGGAAATATTTTCACACATTGTTCAAATGTGCAAAAAACTAAATGCCTAATGCGTCTATTTAGCTGTTTGGCTAAGTGTGCTTTTCATAACCTCTTTACACAGCCTGTTCTTAAAAAGGACTATCTGGGAAGCACCAATTTGAACTTTTACATATACTTCATATACTTGTTAGTGTGCTACTCAGGGTCAGAAGGTGTTAAAATTGGTCCTCTGCTATTTAATGTGTATGTGTGTGTGTGTGTGTGTGTGTGTGTGTGTGTGTGTGTATTTTAAACTCATGAAATTTGGCTTGTGGCTGCTTTGTTTTTTATGTTCCAATATTTCCATCATTTACTTCTTGTTTCTGGGTTACTGATGCTATTTAAGAATCAGTTTCTTTTTGCAAGGTAAGAGAGGGTGTGAGCTGATATTTTAGCTAAGAACAGAAATTCTATTTTAATTTATTTCTACAGAGATGCTGGCCAAACTCCAATTTTCTAATATGTTAATCATGTTTTCTAAAACTATAGCTCTTTTCCAAAGAGATTATTTTTCAGTTATTATAACCCCAAATCCTTTCTGTTAGTCTTTTTTATTTTTCATTATCTTAAGCTCACTATATTCCTGTTGATTTTACTATTTAACTTTGGGTCTACACATACCAAATGAGGAAAACATTTCAAAAACAACTTTATAATAAAAACAAATGATTGTCTAATTATAAATGTATTTAACTTGAGGGCCACATTCCAGAATTTCCTCAACAGCCCTTTATATTACATTTATTTGTTTTATTAAATTTATTGGGATGACATTGGTAAATAAAATTATATAAGTTTCAAGTATACAATTTAATAATACATCATCTGTATATCGCATTCTGTGTTCACTGCCCAAAGTCAAATCTTCTGTCACTATAGATTTGATCCCCTTCAAGCAACGAACAAAAATGACAAACAAACAAAAATTCAGATGCAGACAACAGTTTAGTGGTTACTAGAGGAAAAGGGGGAGGGGGAAAGGTTGACAAGGAGAACAGCTCTTTATATTTTAAATGTGAAAGCCCTATGTTGAAACTATGTGTGAAAAATATTTTTAAATAGCAACACCATTGTCTATGGTAATTTGAGTAATTTGACAAACTGCAGCATTGAAAACTGGATGCTCTCTATCCTTTTATGATTCTGTTATTCTGTTACTACTTATAGGTAAATCAGTGCTTTCTAGGCTATAGGGAAAAAATCATGTTTCCAACTAAAGCAGCATGAGTTAGAATGAGTTACAATAACACTTGCATTTAAGTGTTAAAAGTATATTCATAATTCAAAAAAAGATCTTATGATTTAACAATAAGCAGTTCCAATGAGATCTTACTTTCTCTGCATGGAAAATACTTAAGGATATGTCAAGGTAATACTATAGATATCAGTAAATGGGATAAATCCGGATTTCATTCCTTTGTAGCAATAATACTGTTTAAAGCTGCATTTAATCAAGACTTGGAAGTCCCGGGGACTTACACTTGTTAATCGAAGTACTGAAGTCAATAGCAGGATATTATTTCTTTTTTTGTAAATTTATAATGAGAAAAATAATTATCACTTGTGTCAGAAGTGCTTGTGATTTCAACATCTGAACTTACTTTCTTTGGAGATACTTAGAGAGGTACTGTGGCAAGCATTTTATTTTTGTCAAAACATTTTTCTTTAGTTAGTTATTTAATTACTCTCAAAAATCTAAAAACTTCCATTTGCACAGGTCTTTTGTCTTTAGGGGACGGCTCCTAAAGCCCATGAGCGTGGCCACCAGCCAATGCCATATATCCTACCACCTGGGACTCATATTAAGGATTCTCATAGGGAATGAACTTCATTCTCTTTCAAACCACTAAATTCAGTCTATGTGTTCCAGCATTCAGGGACCACTAAAAATTTTACTCTTGCCTAACTGGCCAGTTCCATTATATATGTAATGTGCCCTGGGCCCCATGGCAATGGACTGCTATGACAGCCCCAATAAACCTCTGTGTGTTCCCCAAGTGCCCTTGGAGCCTTGTGCTTTCATGCAGTATACATTTTTGAGCAATTCTTTCATGCAAATAGCCACTCCAGTTCTTGAAGGTGCTAAAATTTGTTATTTTCAGTGGTATCGATTAACTTTGTTGCTAATATCTGGCACCTAACCAATGCTCAATAAACTTTGAAATGAAAGAAGTAGTTTGCATTCTGAACACAAATTTGGGCCACAGTATAGATGTTATTTCATTTAAAGAACCAAGTTCTTTTCAGTTCTATATAATGCTAGTATAATTGATTTGAACTAATTGACCTAAAGAAGAATATGACAACCAGAAAGGGGCTGGACAGTCTTCATCCCAAAAAAGTTCTGGTCACAAGGCTATTCTCGATGTGTAGGTGAACTGGGAAAGTTTCAGTTAGGGTGACCATACCTCCTGGCTTCCCTGGTTTGTTCTGGTTCATACCTGTCATCTTGGCAGAACTATTAATAACCTTATTTTCAATAGTGCCCTGTTTAGATAATACATTTTATATTCTCTTCTGTCTCTCAGTACAACTGGAGTAGAAAAGACAATTATCCCAAAATGGAAAGGGGATTCATAAGCGAAGGGTAGGAGTGGTTCCATAACCAGAAAGTGTTTCTCTGAGAAAGATTGGTGGGTATCATGGTGGGGAAGTGGTCTCTACTATTACACAAAACCTTGAGAAGCAAGAGGATCTTCAATAACCACTGATGAGTTCAGACAGGCTGACCTAAGCTCATGGCCTTGAGAAGTTAAGTAGCTTGTCCAAAGTCACACAGCTGGTAAAAATTACTCCATGGACAGATTTGGCACTAAATAGACTCATAACTTGAAATGAGCCACATGGATTTGGAAAATATGCATCTGAGTTTGATGAACTTATGATAAGAGATCTTCCTCAAATTTTCAGAACAACGTAAGTTTTCCAGTCTCTTGGGAAAAGGATGAATCAGATTTATCTGATTAATAAGAAGAAATAAATAAGACAACTGAGAGTCATGGGCAAATTTATACCTGCAACCCATAGAGAACACTGGAAGAAATGGTACAGCTCATTGTACAATCTGACACTAACATCAAAGTGCTATTTTTTGAGAGGCAAAATTATTCTCACTAGTGTCCCTTTAAAAGTGTAAGAATATTTCTCAAACTCCTCTCATTTATCTCAATCACCTATTATGGATATCTCTCACATGAATTTATCTGAGTCTCTCATTTATATTCTAAGCCTAAACCATACACTGAGTTAATGAATTCCATTTATACACTTCCGCTTTGGTAAAGTGTTATTGCTTATTTGAAAATAATCCTTTTCAAGTCTTAAAGAATGCCATCTGGTTCTGATAGTCAAGAATTTGGTGAACACTTCCATGTTTACTCTAGACTTATAAGTTTTAATAACATTCCATCTGGAATACATTTCCCATACTGGAACGCTATTTTTATTTTACCCTAATATTGAATCCCTACTAGTCTTTTAATGATCTTAGAGGCTTTTCTTAGAATGATCTTATATTGAAGAGTTGAGTATAGAAATAAATTCTAAATCATAGTCATGGACACAAGATCATGTTGTAAAATGAGATATTCTCATCAAGACTCTTGATTGTAGAAAACAGAAACTCACTCCAGGTAGCTTAGGTAAATGAGAATTTATAATGTAGGTACAATATCAAGCATGGTCTTAGAGTAGGAGAATGTCAGATCCTGAAATGATTCCTTCTAACTCTCTCTTTCAATTCTGCTTCTATATTCTCCACAGCATTCTCTTTGTCTCCCCATCACATCCTCACCCCTTCACCTTCTAGTACGTGTGTCTTGCATACGGCCAGCATGGTCACCTACACAGACCATTTTTTACATCACATTTTAATTTTGGAATTCATCACTGGCTCAAGTCTTTGTGCCACTTTGTTCAAATACTTGAGAGAAATCATTTGATTGACCTCTGTTCAGTGAGTAGATTAGCTCATTTTTTTTTTATTAGAACTCCATCTCTAATCAATTAATCAGAGTGAGGAACAGGGATGGGGATGAGTCACCTGATAAGTGTGGCTACCACTTCTAGGAGCCAAGGGAGAGGCATGGCTATGGATTCTAGCAGGCAAAGAAACATGTCCAGTACAGGGCAGGGCAAGAATTTGCATTTTATTTTCATCATATTTTGGATGATGTCCTATATTCCAGAAACTGCCACCACTTTTGTCTGATCATTTGTCAAAAATTATTATTTTGTCTCATTGCACTGAGGCACCTTCACAGGTCTTTGCTCTCAAAGAGCAATAAGATAATAAATATTGTCACTGTTGATTTTGTAGGTTTTCAATGAAAATATGGAATAACAACCACCTAGATGTGAAATGCTTACCGTGATACCACGGAGCCTAAAAAATTTAAACGTAACACATGTACACACATGCAAAACATAAATAAATAAATAAATAAATAAATAAATAAATAAATTTCTCCAAGTGGATACCATTTAGAATCCCTTTTTGTATTAAAGTGTCTATATTTCAAATAGGAGCAAACCTGGTAAACAGCTGCTTCTTGAGAAGCCAACTTTCATTCCTTATTAGAATAAAAAACAGCATAACCAATCTTTCTGCTGTATTACTCATATCTGTAATTATTAATGTGTCTCTCATTAAAAGGCCATATGCTATGTTTTGCCAACAAATCAGTACAGAGGTTCAGCTGAAGTACATTGTCACAAATAAATCAGTCTGTTCTACTTTCCGAGTCCTAGATACTACTGGCTCACTGGAGTTCACGGATTTAGTTTGTACGCATGTATACCCCGAAAAATTGCTCCCCTACTTGCATAAGCCTCCACTGTGAACCTCTTTTTATTATCTTTAGCTTGCCAAGTTGAAAAGCAGTCAATCAAAACCACTTGACAATGTGACAGTTTGTGAATTCTGTAGAACTATAAAGGTATGAGTGTTTACTGTTTTCAAGAATATAGGCAGTACAAATGAGGCTGATATACAGTGACCTTGACAAAAAGACATAAAACCTCAGATTGTTAACCAGGATAAAATACTGTGTTTTTACCTGGGTTTTTGCCAAATTCTCTAACAAATGCCATTATATGACAAGGAAGAATATATTTATATTGTGATGTAAAACAGCTTGAGTGCAGTTGAGAGCTGCCAGATCAGTTGCCAATTCTCCAGAAAACATCAAATCGGAAAAAAAAGAAATGGTGGGGAAAAAAAACCCTCATATCTCACCAAATAGATCCAGAATGGTCTGAGCTCATCAGAAGGTCCAACTCAAGATGATGTTTTTCAGAGAGAGAGAGAGAGAGAGAGAGAGAGAGAGAGAGAGAGAGAGAGAGAAAGAGAGAGAATGTGTGTGTGGTAGGGGGTAACGTGGTCAGCTCATGTTCAAGGGCAGAGCTCACCTAAAAAGGCTCCTTCCAGTGAAAAGCAATTTTTACACAACTCTGAGAACAAGAAAAACAATCCGGTTCAAGCAGCAAAGAAGTGACCATACATTTGTGGTAGGAAAGAACTATTTTTTGAAGAGATCTCTGCGGATAGAGATATAAAACAAAAGCACACAGTCAGCCACTGATTCCAACATGGCAAGAGAGACTGAACACTTCATGAGCCCCAAAGATGGATGCTTCTTTGACTTGGTCTATTTCTATACTCTAATACCTGATCTGAGCACTCATATTATCTTCCCATTTGCCATTAATGTTTCCGTATTTTTTAAATTTTAATTAAGAAATTACACTACTTTAGTAAGAAAGCAACTAGGATTGCCCACTAAAAATCAAGTACTGCAATTCTTAACATAAAATATGTTTGTTGTAATCGGGGCTCTGAAGACCTAGCCTAGAGACTTTTTACCTCCTGGAATGAATAAGGAACCCTCTCTCCCTTTTCACTCCAGCAAGAAAGGCTG
>NW_011888849.1:6241852-6256129 GCF_000151845.1 Pteropus vampyrus | reverse complement strand
GTGGTCAGCTCATGTTCAAGGGCAGAGCTCACCTAAAAAGGCTCCTTCCAGTGAAAAGCAATTTTTACACAACTCTGAGAACAAGAAAAACAATCCGGTTCAAGCAGCAAAGAAGTGACCATACATTTGTGGTAGGAAAGAACTATTTTTTGAAGAGATCTCTGCGGATAGAGATATAAAACAAAAGCACACAGTCAGCCACTGATTCCAACATGGCAAGAGAGACTGAACACTTCATGAGCCCCAAAGATGGATGCTTCTTTGACTTGGTCTATTTCTATACTCTAATACCTGATCTGAGCACTCATATTATCTTCCCATTTGCCATTAATGTTTCCGTATTTTTTAAATTTTAATTAAGAAATTACACTACTTTAGTAAGAAAGCAACTAGGATTGCCCACTAAAAATCAAGTACTGCAATTCTTAACATAAAATATGTTTGTTGTAATCGGGGCTCTGAAGACCTAGCCTAGAGACTTTTTACCTCCTGGAATGAATAAGGAACCCTCTCTCCCTTTTCACTCCAGCAAGAAAGGCTGAGGCAGACCTTACCCAAATGACCAGGACATATAGAGGTAAATTCCAGACTCCAAACTCCAGACTCCAGCTAATGGTCACCAAGTTATCAAGGGCAGTTGAAAATCTGGTGAAACTCTTCCAAAATGAGAAGCCCTCTCTAAGGGCATTTCAGAGAACAGTCTCTCTCTCTTTTAAAGTGACTAACACTTTATTATGTACCAGACATTTTTCTCACATGATTTTATTGACAACCTAAGAGGGTAATATGATATCTTACAAGATTTTTAAAAATTACATAAGCCATACATGTCTTTGTTAAAAATAAAAACAGTAAAGTATAAAGTAAAAAAATAAACACTACCCCAACTCACACTCAAGCTGGACCACACATCAAACTTCCCAGAGATAACCATTATTATCAGTGCTTTGAGTATCTTCCAGAAATCTTCTATACATGTGTCTTTGTATTTATTTCATAATCTTCTGAAACTTATTTCATTTCACACTGTATCTTGGACATTTATCTCCATATCTAATTTATTTGCATTCCCCATATTAAATTCATTTTTGCATATCTGATTTCCCACATCTAATTCATCTGCACTCTTTTAGTGGCTGTGTGGTATTCCATTGAATAGACATTATATTATTTATTTAACCAGTTGGCTCAACATTTGGTTTCTAGTTTTTCACTATTATAAATAATGATGCAAATAGTACCCTTGTACTTCTTTGAATATAATACTTGCAAGTGATATAGGTTAAAATTAGTAACATTTAAAATTTTGATAGATATTACTAGATTTCTGAAGTGAGGCTTTCAGCACCATTTTATTTAGTGGGGAAACTAAGCTTGGAGACATTAAGATACACTGCAGAGTCCGCAAAAGGTGACAAGCAAAGTTTCAGAGCAAGGATTTCATGTCTGGTTCCAAGCTTCACTGGTTCTACCCTTGTTACTTGATTTCCTAAAACCTTAAATATCTAAGTAAACTACTAACTCATTCTTAAATTTCCAGAAGGAATAGAGTCAGTTTAGTACTAGCATGGACAATAAAAAATTTATTCAAGATGAGACAAACTATTGCTCAATATCTTCTTACGAGGGAACTGAGATTCCAATAATGTTTAAATATAATATCATTTATTTATTCATTTGTCAAAAACAACTGAATAAGTGTTCTCTGCTAATAATGGTTCTATGCCATTGAGACCCATGGTTAGTAAGTTTAACAGGGTTTCTACATTTTAGTTGAAAAGTAAGGTATTAGCAAAATCATAAAAATTAATGTAAAATTATACATGTATGTGCTGCTTAGTGATAGGGATATGTCCTGAGAAATGCGTCATTACACAGTACACTTACTTACACAAACCTAGTCGATATGGCCTAATACACACCTAGACTATATGACATAGCCTATTGCTCTTAGGCTATAGACCTGTACCGCGTGTTACTGTACTGAATACCATAGGTAATTGTAACATATTGGTAAGTATTTGTATATCTAAACATAGAAACAGTACAATATAAAAGATAAAAAATGGTACATCTGCATAGGACACTTACCATGAATGGAGCTGGCAGGACTGGACGTTGTTCTAGGTGAGTCAGTGAGTTAGTGGTGATTGAATATGAAGGCCTAGGGCATTACTGAGTGACTTTATAAACACTGTACACTTAGGCTACACTAAATTTATAAAACAACATAATATTAAATCAAGCAAAGAGAAAATGAAGCAATCGAGAGACTCAGTAAGCAAGAAATGGATGAGGCTGCTGCCAGCATAACCCTGCATATTGTTTTACAGTAAACTTTTTTTATAAGTACAAAGAGTACACTCTGAAATGATAAAAAGTATAATATAGTAAATACATAAACTAGTAACATAGTTGTTATCATTATCAAGTATTACATACTGTACCTAATTCTATGTGCTATACTCTTATACACAGTAGGTTTGTTTACACCAGCACCGCCACAAACTGGCAACACAGTAGGTTTGTTTACACCAGCACCGCCACAAACACATGTGAGTAATGTGTTGTACTACAACATTACAATGGCTACAATGTGACTGGGTGATAGGAACTTTTTAGCTCCATTATAATCTTATGGGACCTACATCATATATACAGTCTGTCATTGACTAAAACATCGTAATGTGATGCCTGACTGTAATAGACAAGTAAAATCACATCAGTGATATAATGAGATTTGACATAGGCAAGGGCTCAGAATGGAATTCCTCCAGTTCATGCTAATTATGTTGAAATCCGTAGGACACAAGGGAGTAACTAGAGGGAAAAGGAAAAAAACACAATCTGTTCTAGGCAGAGAAAAAGTGTGAGTAAAGGTCATGGTGAGAGGAAACAGTTCAAGTTCCAAGGACTAAACAAAGGCCTGTGTGGTTTTAAGACAGGAATGGAGAAAATGCAAGCAGGATACAGGTCCTGTAGGGTATTGCTAGTCTAGGGAAGTAATATTATCTTTATTAAATATTGGGAGCCATCAAAAGGTTTTAAGGAAGGTATAAATCAAATGGCAGCATATTAGACAATGATTATTTAGCTCCCAGCAGCATCATCGGTTTATAAAACATGTATGCAATTGAAGGAAACTTACCTAAGAAGAAACTCCACATGTCTAAGAGCCACACTTGATGTGCATTCTCTCTCTCTCTCTCTCTCTCTTTCTCTCTGCCTTAAAAAGCAATTTATTTAAATAACATTTTAAATCTGAAGCTGCAGTGAAAATTATCACCATCATCATCAGGGGACAGCAATACATATGAAGAGTTAAATTTGAGAGCTTTCAAATCAACTTAGCAGCAAATGCTGACATTAATTTAAAATTAACCAACTACATAAGCAGTACAAGTAGCCACTTGGGGAAGAACATTTTAGGAAGAATCCACTTAGGCCAAGAGAGTGTGGCAGCTGCCTCAGAAAAATGACTCCGTCACTAGACCTGTAATCTCAGTCTCTCTAAGCTTTCTAAGCATTAAGTTTCCACTGGAAAGTCAAGTTTTTAGAGGGCAGACACAATAACATAATTTCTTAGCTAAACATGTCTGTCTCAGACCTTTAAGCAACTGAAAGAATAACCCATAAATAAACTGTATGCATAGACATCTGGAATGTTAGCCTCTGTGTCCAAGAATACGAGTGTGATCTTAACGCATGGTACTGAGGGCCTCCAACCCAAATACCCAGAGTCTAGGTTACCTTGGGTATCACGCAAATGGCCCCCTGCAATTCTCCCATCCTCATCCAAAAGCCCCTGAAGAATATCATCTAGTGATAGAAAAGGATAATCAAAAGTTTAGAGTTGTCCTGAAGTAGAATAGCCCAGAAATCTAGAGATGTTCATAAGATAAATTCAATTTCCAGGATTTTCAAGGCCCAAATTACATCCTTTGAGACAGCCCTTACTCGATAGTCTCATCTGTGATTACAACCACCTGTGTACTGCTTTGTCCCCTCATCCCTGCCACACCTTACACTCCAGTTACATGGATGCTTCACCTCACCCCAGTGACACTACACCATACTTCTTGGTTCCTATTGTTTTCTCCAAATGAAATGCCATTCCTCGTTGCAGAGCTCCAACTCATCTTTTAAAACCAAGTCTAATGTATAGTCAGAGAGCAATTCAAAAAATTTTGAGAACCAGCTATAAACCAGGCATTTGAAATATAAGAGTGAATAAATCACAATTCTTATCCTCAAGAAAGTCACTTAATTATGTGTCTTTACATTCCCAGTGACTACCAGAATGCCTCTAAAAAATAATGTTCAACAATGGTAACTTGGATATATCTAGGCAAAAATAACATTCAGTATACTACTATGCAAAAAGAGAACAAGAACACCTGAAGTCCTAGTGTGTGTACACCATCCTCTTATAAGCACATTGTATGTGCAGTATTCTCAAGGCCTTAGGATATCCTGACTCCTATAGAAAAAAATATATTATTATAGAATATGTTCATTTATTTACTTATTCATTATTTCAATTTGTGATATTTAAGATAGTGTGCTAGGTACTAAAAACCATATGGATGATTGACAAGTCTCCACTTCAAAGAACTTAAGGCTCAAGTAAATGAGATAAGACATAGGTACAAATAAATATATTACACAGGAATAAATGTCAAAAGAGTTAAAGTCCTCTTAGAGTTCAAAGGACAGAGAGTTCTCCTAGATAATGGAGATATCATATTATCTGCTCACCAACCTTACTACCATTAAGCAATCTGATGCTGAATACCTAGTGGAAAATACTAAGTGCTCATCCAGTGGTCCCTGGGCTCATCCACTTGTTACTGGAACACCTTCTTGGGTACCTCCTGAGCCAATCCATTTTAATTTCAGACAGTTATAAATGTTAGTCATTTCTTTCTTTCACCGACCCAAAGTATATTTTACTGAAACTTCTACCCATTAGTCCTATGTCTTCCTCTGGTGACTTTCAGAATTAATTCATTTCCTCTTTCATTTTTATTTTTTGAAAATATTAAATACATGTACATTCTTCTAAAGCTTTCTCTTCTATCTTCTATTTCAGTGCAGTTCTTTTTGGACCGGTGTTCTTATTCAAGATATGAACTAACCCTCCAAACTTCTAATATCCTCAAATTTTATTAGTATGTCATTAAGCTTCTCTGCGAATTTATTAATAAGTATATTGAGCCAGATTAAAGTTTCCATCAAGTTGGCATTAATTAATGACATTGTTACAGTTAATGACTCAAAGAGCCAAAGGTCTATACCTAATAAGATTATCACTCAGCTCACAACCCTCCCTCTATTGATTAGGATATCATAGGTAATGCTGACACACATCTTGATAAAATTTAGATATGCAGTGTCTACAACATGCCAGTAATCTATCAGTTGACTAAGTCATTCAAAAAAAAAAAATGTGAAGTTTAACTGTATGACGTGATCATAATGAATCTAGTCTGGGTCTTAGTAATCAACTTTTCCTTTTCTAAAAATCTACCCCATATGCCGGAATCAATTTTGCAGTTATCTAGAGCTAGGAAAATCTACATTTATCTCTGATGCTTTTTCTTAGAAATTGGAAGATTACCAATTTCTGTGTTCTAGCAACGCTCTATATCCCATGAATTCTATACAATAAATTTGAAATTTTTCTAGTTTTTTAATGATGAGATTAAAAAATGTCTCAGCCTATAGCTGCATTCACTTAAAAACAACCCAAAACTTGCAGAGAAAATATATACTCATTGTATTTATAACATTAATAATATATGTATAATAAAGGAATAAAACATGAAATAAACAGTTTTCTACTTTAGCAAGGGCAAAGAACTTAATGAAAGATTTTAGAAGGAAAATCTACTTAAAATATGTTTACCTTTGCTTTGAGGAAATTAAACAAACAAATCACTAAACAAATATGGATACCTACTAGATCTTTCTTACACTAAAACTATACTTAGTAAAATTAATTAAAAATTTAGTGTGTATCCTCTTCTATATGCTTTAGAAATCAAAGTTCTCTCTTTCTATTAGAATCACCAACACTGATTTTATGGCTATTTGGGGAAAGGAGGGTGAGAGGTAGGAACATAAGTAAAAGTACCAAACAGTTTTTATAGATTATTTCAAAGCTGGATGATTCCACTGGGCCAGATTTTGCCCTCCTCAACCCTCCCTATAATTTCAGGGTATGTGGGCTTCTTCACTCCTGTTCTCTGAATAAATGACAGTGACACAGGCTTTGGGTTTTTACTTAAGAGGTTGCATCCTTCTAAGTACTCTGTAATACAGTCTATGACTGTGTAGGAAGCCCCGTAGGTAGAAAATTAAATGAAAGCAAATTTGTTCTTATGTACCTAATAACCTTCTTAGTCACATCAAAATACAAAATATTGTACCATCTGGGAAATATTTCTCAAGCAAAAAAACCCCAAATAATTCGATATCTGAAAATACTATCTGCTAAATCTCTGAGCAATAAACATCCATTGTAATGACAACTTCTTATTACAGAAAAGTGGATAGGGACAGGCTGAAGAGATCTTGAGGGTGGAGCATATTGCCAGGAAAGAGCCTGCCAGGGAATTAGGCTCTAGAATAAAGTGGCCACACCTTTCCCTGTCCCTTCAGTGATTGTAATGGTGATGCTTACGATATTTGAATTAAGAGATTGAAGAACCTGAAATCCAGAATGTCTCAATGAAAATGTTAACTCTTTACATATGTGCCCAAAACTGACACAGGTCTAGATGAAGGCAAAGGCGGACCTTTGCAAAACTGCAAAATAAAGGCTATCTTCTGTCTTCTTCAGCACTGCTTTTTTTGCTATTTGCCCATTCCCTGATACCTCTCTACTCCAACCTATGTGTACTTATACTTCTTTTTTCCCAAAGATACATTTTGTAGGTTGGCTTAGTAGAAAGGAATTATCAAAACCTGCCCCTAATCAAAATATTCTTTCCCTCAGGGCCACCAATCTATGCAAAGTAAAACAATTAAGTTAACTATATTTAATTCATGGCTGGGCAGGAGTGACCACTTCATTTATTCTTCAGTAGAGTAGAATATTTGCACTACATTTGTGAGCCAACACACTTTTAGCCATCAATTCTACTTCTAAGAATTTGTTATTAGACAATAATTATAGGTGTAATATGAAACTATGATGTCTGTCTTAAAAGCACTGTTTTTATCAACAACAAATTAAAGAATGAAAATAGCCCAAAAGAATAATAAAAAGAATCAGTAAATTATGTTACATCCTATGTGGACATTAAAATCATATTTATAGAAACGTACATAACATGGTTATACGGTATATTTAATAAAAAGACAAGCTTCATTGTGCATGGTAATATCTCATGTAAATATGTTTATAGTTATAGTATATTCACTTTTGTATGAGGGTAAATATGCTCCAGGCATAGTACTAAGCACTTAGTAAACAAGGACACATAGGCTTCTACCAACATGCAGCATATAGCGTGGTGTCAAAGACAGATGTTGACCAATGTCAACAAAAATTTCTGTCTTCATGGAACTTATATTTTATTCTTAATTGTATCTTTACACCTGGCACATATTAATTGTGATATAGAAAAATTATTTTCAACTGTTTTACAAATTTTCTGTATTTTCTCACATGGCTTGAAATACAATCAATTAAATGGCAGAATTTAAAAAATTTAGCACTCGTATATGTGGGCAGGAATACCATAAATCCTACTGTCTGGCCTCTTCTAATGAAATTATCATACTCCTGGTAGCCATACAACATTAGAAATATTAACTATACCTGGATTATAATTCTTAACTCTAGAATTATGAAGCCATGCTACTTCTTTCTGTGAATTTCCCATTGTTATTTCTAAATGCAGTCTATAAACTTTGGGACAAAAGTTATTTATGAAACACAGAGACTAAGCAAGATTTCTTGACCTCATTAAGGAAATAAACCAAAGAAGTTTTACTAAAGAAAGGGTCAGAACATCTATGGAAAGGTCTGAGCAGAAATCAATTAAACATTTCTGACCATAGGCATAATTAGAAAATCCACAGAGACTTAATGCCAGAGTGTTTACACCAGTTAAACCACCAAGATAAAGGGAAACATTAATTAATGTTCCGTTTGAAAATCAAGTTTACTTTAGTTCTGTTGAAAAAGAAAAGCAGACATACAACTTTGCTCAGAAACACCTTTATTTTTTAATAAACTTTGGTCTTAGGGAAGATAAAATGAAAATGGGAGTGAACTGTTCTATTTCTCCCATACAATCTAATTTTCCATAGGAAAATATGGAGGTAAGAGGTAAAGGAGAAGAAAAATATATCTGAGCTTACGTCTCTTTTATAAATTTCTGCCTTTGATGCTTGCCTTTGTATAGACATTGATTGTTGGAAGAGATAATTATTTTCCTTTCAGTGTTGTTACTTTATCAGAAGGGATTTGTTTACTGCTTACTATCTGCCTGCGTGAAAAGATGGACCCAACTTTTAAATTAAATAACGCAGACAACATGGGGTAGGAAAAAATGGTTCCTTTTCAGTCATCTTTTTTTTGTTGTTTAGAATATACTATATTGACTTGCTGAAATTATCAGGCAGCTGAAGCTATAAACTGAAGAACCATGTAGAAACAATGGCCTCAAAGTCACATGTATATACATTATAAAATTTACTATTAACCAGGTGAACAGTTATTAGTACTATTTTATAATTGTTAAAATTTATACACAGAGAGATTGAGGAATTCATTTTAATTAAATTGTGCACATTTTAAATAAATATATTTTGATGTCATAAACCTAGATGGCTGAAAATAATGATATAGAAATAACTCAAATTACATTTAGTCACTTGAGAATTTTAAAACATTTATTACTGATATGATATGAGAGGCTATTTTATAAAAACTATATCAGGAAAGAGCAGTCCTTGTTTTTTTTAAATGTCATTTAGTAAAGAACTATGTGGTGAGTTATACTAAGTATGTCCTACATTTTTACAAAGTTGTGAAAAATTAAAAGCAAATTATATATGGCAAAATATGTTAATTTTAGTTTATCCTACTAAGGCACAAGTATCCCCTAAATCAGAAAATCTATTTTTATTAAATGCATTTTTTCTTATCATTGGAGAAAGATGCCAAACTTAATAACCAAGTGCAGAGTGAAACATACTGAAACTAAGCATCTTATTCACAAATATACTATAAGACTAAATTTCCACATAGTGAAGCCTCATTATAAAAAAAAAATACTTATTTTTTTCCACTCTTTCCAACTTGCCTTTGTCTTCTTTCTGCTATTTTAATTTATTATAAATTTTACTATACATCCTTTTACCAAGTTTGAAATTACTCTCATATATTGTAATTGGACCAACTTTTTAATAATTGATTTTTATTTTTTGATTACAGTTGACATGCAATATTATATTAATTTCAAGTGTCAATATAGTGGTTAGAAATTTATATAATTTACAAAGCGATCACCCCAACAAATTCAGTACCTATCTGACATCATACATAGTATTAGAATACTACTGACTGTATTCCCCATGCTATATTTTACATCCGCATGACTATTTTGTAACTACCAGTTTGAACATCTTAATCCACTTGCCCCCTTCACCCTTCTTCCTACCCTTCCTCTACATCTGGCAACCATCAAAATGTTCTCTGTATCTATGAGCTTGTTTCTGTTTTGTTTGTTTATCCTGTTCTCTCTTCCACATAAAAATGAAATCATATGACATTTGTCTTCCTTTGACTGACTTACTCCACTCAGCATAGTACCCTCTAGGTCCATCCATGTTGTTACAGATGGCAAGATTTTATTCTTTTTTTCATGGCTAAGTAACATTCCACTGTATATGTGTATCACTTCTTTTTTATCCATTCATCCATTAATGGACACCCAGCTTGCCTCTGTATCTTGACTACTGTAAATAATGATGCAAAGAATATATGGAGGCATCTGTCTTTTTTAATTACTGTTTTTTGGTCTCTCTTGATTAATATGTTGAAGTAGAATTACTGGGTCTTGCTTTTGGACCAACTGTTAACAATCTTTTATTCAACATATATTACCCTTACCTCTCCAAAATTAAATTTCCATACACAAACATAGATCCTTAGAATAGATATGGCTGAATTAAGAATTTTTACCTTCTAATGAATGTTAGCCGTTTTATTATTCAACCACTCCAGACTATGAATAAAATAGATATTGATGTACATGTTTATTTATAGATCCATAGCTTTCTAGCTCTTGGTGTGATGGTAGTTGCTATCCCTAATGCTGATGTAATATACTCTGATTTTGCATTTTTTAAGCCTTTTTGTGTTCTCTTATATTTTTTCCACCAGCCCTTTAACCGGCTTCTCTGTCTCTGTTTCTTCTCCCAGCTAACTCTTTAAAATAATCCTCTAAAATTATATTAGTTTTCTATTGCTATGAAAAAAACTGACACAAATGTAATAGCTTAAAATCACACCAATGTATTTTACAGTTTCCGTAAGTCAGACATTTATATGGGTTTGGCTAGGTTCTCTGCTCCGAGTCTCACAAGACCAAAGACCAAAATCAAGGTGGTGGCCAGGTTGGAATCTTGCCTGAAGGATCTCTGATAAAGAATCTACTTCAATGTTCATTCATGCTGTGGGCAGATTCTGGCTCCATTTTTTTTTTTTTTTTTTTTTTTTTGTAGGACCGAGGTCCTCATTTCAGCCAGGAACCTCACTCAGCTCCTTTAGGCATTGGCATCCCTTTTTTTGTTGCCCCTGCCATCTTCAAACCAACAGCATGTTGAATCCTTTTTCGTATTTCACTCTCTCCGCCTCTTCTTCTGCTTTCCTCTTCTGCTAGGAGCAGATGAAAGTTCTCTGCTCCTAAAGACTTACCTGATTATATCTGATATCATATCTTGGGGTTCATTCCTAGAATTTCTGCCTACCACAAAAATCCAACTCAAATGTCATCATGTACAGAAAATCTTAGATGTTCACTCATTCATTTCTTTCTCCAGTCCTTTTCTTCCTCCCTATTTGTATAAATGCCCCTTCTTTACTTCTACAACATCCCACTCAAAATCAAAGCATCATTACACTATAGCACACTGTCTGCTGGTCTATCATTCTGGAAGAATTGTTAAGTCTGCAACCCCAGTATTTACACCAGTGCCCAGTAACATGATAGATGCTCATCTGATTAATGCATGTTGAAAAATTTGTACATGCCTTTAAAGTTGAAGAGAAAACAATTTACGTTTCAATGTAAACTACAGTATTGAAGTCTATTCATTACTAGTCTTTAAAAATGAGCAATCTACATTCACAGATAAAATTCTCAGCTAACCATATTACACATTTAATAAGAATTTTACATTCATTAAAAATAATTTAGAAAATACTTTGAAAATTTATTAAGCATACATTGCTACTGTGATAACTGCTTTATCTCATTTAATCAAAAACAATTCCATTTTACAGATGAGGAAACTGAGGCCTTCAGGACTTTAGAGTTACCCGAAGTCAAGCAACTACGAAATAGTGAGGCCAATATAGAATCTGAATATTCCAGCTGCTGAGTCCCTATGTTATTTTCTTCTTGCTTTCCTTCCTTTGATACTTACAGAACACTTATTATGTACCAGGAATCGTTCTAACATTTTCACAAATTAGATTTGGGTCCCAAAACACTGTTAAAATAATATATTTGTCATATGGATTCATAGCGCTTACCACAAGAACACACAAAATCAATCCATTACTTCATAAAATGAAATAATATTATACATTGGTGTTTATGTTTCATATGCATTTAAAAACATCCATCTCTAATTTGGGTTTTATGTGAGTACTGTATATTTGCAAAAAAATGTCTGAACTATACTAAAAATATACTTCATAACATGTTAGTCATTGGCAAATTTTTGTGGGAAAAACTGATGAGAAAAATTTAAACAAGGAAATTCCATCTTGCTCAACTGTGATCTCGTTAAAGCTGTGGACAGTGTATGAACCACAGATGGTGAGAATGAAGAAACCATGCATGTTCCTTAGAGACTTCAATGTCGCCAAAGCAAGGATCAGTGCTTTAAAACAACTTTTTTTGTTATAAAAAATGTCATACTCAAATATATCACATCTTACTTCTCAGGGCCTCCAATGTAACATTCAAAACCAGCATGTGATACAGTGGATTCTGTACTAACCTGGCCAGGATATATATAACTTCCTAAATTCACACATTTAACAATATAAATTATTTACAATACAAAATATGTAAATGGGAGTTATTGTTGTTCCTAAAATGGCCCTTGAAATGTACAAGCACTGAAACCATAGTGATTTATGAGATTTTAATCACTTTTAAGACCTGAGGTTTATAAAGAGGAATGTGAAAGAAATGAGGAATTGATCATCCTTGTAAAAAAAAAAACAAAACAAAAAAAACCAAAAACTCCAAAGCGATACTTAGGAATTATGTATATTTAGGAAATATACAGTATTCACATAAAACCAAAGCGATACTTAGAAATTCAAATGTTAAAAGAATTAGATTTCCCATCTTTCTTGCTGCACCTTTGCCATTCATAATCAGATCTGAATTCATACGACTGCAAAGGAACGTTCATTAGGGGTGAAGAGAGAAACAATTTATGTAAATCATGTTTATAACGGCCGTCTGTTTGAGCTCAAAGCTAGGGCTAGAATCAGAAGTGCCAATTTATAACACAGGAAAATTATTCCTAACTCATAAAATGACTGTTTGTGGATATAGCCATTTTATTTATGTAATTATAAATAAGAACAATGTGTTTCATTCTCAAGATACTGAATTCTAGTATACAAAAATTTCAGTGATCCAATATTCTCACAGTGTTCTTTTCCAGTCACTTCCAGATCTCTCATTTTGTAATCATCCACTTGCATATTTATTATTAAAAGAGAAAGGGTGATAGGTTTTGTTTTCCTTCTTTCTCAGGCACTTTTTTCTACACCAAACTTTATGTGAATAAGCATGTAATTTTAATTTTACAGTGCTCAGTTAACATGCAGATAAATATTTACCTGGTTGCCACATCAGATTTGAGCTTTCTAGTGCCATCATCATGTAATTTTAATTGTTATTATTGGATTAAATTTCAGACACAACTGAAAAGCATATTGATCATTCTAACAATGCAAAACAAGCCTATACTGCCTCAGGAGTTAACCAGGAAAGTAACTCTCACTTTCATTAGGTAATGAGCTTTTAATACATTCCAGTACCTCCAAAGAGCAAAACTGATTAAGATGCTGAGACAACATATAAAATTTCACGTGTGTAAAAAAGTGCCATTCTCTTCTTTCATATAAATCCAGGGAAGATGTCCAGATCTAATTTTTTACGTCTATACAAGAAGGTACTACATCTTGATTCAGTAACTGATCATATAAAAGAAAACTAACACAAATGTGCATGCACATCTACACATAACTCTACACAATCAAATTGAATATCCTCAGCGAATATTAAATTTTAACTGTTACCACTACTTATTAAATTTGACTATCTGCGCAGAGCATCATTTTCTTTCTTTTTCTTTTTTTTTTTATTTAATGAAAATAATAAAGTGTCAGAATTTATTTTTTTATCTCCTAAGTCAGAAAATGACACTGATTTAATTCTCATAAATTGTGAGCCTAGAAGCATTTTGGGGAAAGAACATTATTAAAGTAATCCGATGTGCAGCAAAAAGATATTTAGTACCCAATATGTTTTTTTTAAAAACCTCCTGAAAAATAATTGTGAAACATGCACACACACACACAAAGTTTGAATGTTATTTTACCATTTTATAATTCCTACATTTCCATTCATGTCTCAGCTCAAACATTGAATCTATGGAGACTTCTATGACATTTTCGAGTAGTTAGTTCCTGCAGAGACTTGAAAATGACGATAACTATGACGATGATTACAACCAGAGCTCTTCAGTGCCAGGTACTGCTCTAAGATCTTTACATATGTTAATTCATGCAGTCCTTATGCTAAGCTCCCCAAAGGGTTATATTCATTTAATTTTTACAGATGAGGAAACCCAGGCAAAGAGAAGTTAAGTAACTTACTTGAAGTCATAGCACTGACAAGTGGAACTGTTATTTAAATCCAGGCAGCCTGGCTTCAGAGAGTCCAACTGCTTAAACATACCATGGTATCTCTCTTGATCTTAAAATGGAAACAATAGGACAATATA
>NW_011888849.1:6222725-6240592 GCF_000151845.1 Pteropus vampyrus | reverse complement strand
GCACACACACACACAAAGTTTGAATGTTATTTTACCATTTTATAATTCCTACATTTCCATTCATGTCTCAGCTCAAACATTGAATCTATGGAGACATACCATGGTATCTCTCTTGATCTTAAAATGGAAACAATAGGACAATATATGTCCATGGTATTGCTTTCTAAATTAAGTCAGATCATTTATGTAAAGACCCTAGTACAGTGCCTGGTATATAGCAGTACTGAATGTACCAGTACTGAATGCAGCAACTGAACAATTGTTACCAAGTACAGTTATTTTTAATAAGTCCTCTGTCCCCTACGACATTGTGAATTCCTTGAAGATGGGGGATGGAGTCTATATTCATACATTCATCCCACAAATGTTCATTGAACGAGTACTGCGAGCCAAGTACAACACCAAGCTCTATTAACATTCATCTCTGAAGATCCAGTACTGGATAGTAGACTGACAGAGTTCCACCTGAGGGCATTTGCACTTACTGTTTCCTCTGCCTGGAAAGCTCTTTTCTATATAATTTCGAGGCTTGCTTCCTCATTATATTCTCTCTCCTCAAATGTTAATGCCTTTAAAGAAGTCTTCCTTAAATGGTTTCTATAAAGTGGTGCTTTGCAGGACTCTGTATTTTCCTACTCTGCTTTATGTTTTCTACAAACACTTATCAGCATCATACATATTAGACTGTAAGCTCTGTATAGATAGGGTTAACAATTTTATATCCTGAATCTAGAATAGTAGACTAGTAAATATTTATTGTATTGATGAAAGAAGAAAAAGGGAAGGAAGGAGAGAGGGAGGATGGGGGGAAAAAAAGAGAGGAGGGAGAATTTTGATCAATGGATGCTTTATAAGAAAGAATATATTTTCCATTGCTTTTTGACCAATGACCTCTTTCCATTGCTTTTTGAATAACAGAATGCCCACACTCTTCCCCTCCCTCACTCTTCTATTCCTGCTGCAAAAAATCCCTGAGAGCTCCTCACAGTCATTTTTCTTGTCCCCCATACACAACTAAGTCTCTCACCATTTAAATTTCAACACCTATTCTTGCTCCTCCTAAGAAAAAGCTGTATCTGACCTCCACAGTAACTAGCTTTTTTTTGTTTCCAACAATGCTGAAGGGCTATAATTTAGCAGCTTCATAAGTGGTGTTTGTAATCACTTATAATTTATTATCCAACTATCAGAATAAGTCATGATTTTAAAAAAGTTATCCTTACTTTTCAATTATTCGAAATGTGCATTTGTGGATTCCATCTTTAAATATAACTACATTAATTAACAGGACATGTACTTTGAACTTCTTTCAGTAAGAATAATACATTTACACTAACCCCTTCCCTCCTGGCACTGCTCTAATCTTTGATAGTAGTTCTGATTGACATTAGACTATTCACAATAATTTTGGTTTTCCTCTTTGTTGGAACAAGGTATGGTACCGTCTCTGGCTCTTTTGAGGTTAAATGGGGCCCTGTGACTGACTTTGGCCAACGAGATGAATGTAGAAGTGACATTTTCACTTAAAGACAGATTTCAAAGAGCAAATGGTGACCCTTCGTGATGATTTGGAGTTATATGCCAAATGGTGTCCCCATCCGTGTTGGTTTCCACAGGATGATATTGAGCAGAGGCCCCCTGCCAGTCCGTGGTAGAGACTTAAAGTGACTGGGAAATAATCCTTTGCTTAGTTATTTCACTGACATTTGAGAGTTTTTCATTCTTTCTCCCTTCCTTCCTTCCTTCCTTCCTTCCTTCCTTCCTTCCTTCCTTCCTTCCTTCCTTCCTTCCTTCCTTCCCCCTTTTTTCTCCCTTTATCAATACCTAGTCCATCCTGACTGATGCAGAAAAAGAGTGGGACCAAGTGGAAGCTAATTCACACTGCTGACCTCATTATATCTGTACTATAAACTAGGTATATTTCAGTCATGATACTGGAACATCATGAAACAAATATCACAGAAAGAACAAATATGCATAGATCATAAAACTGCAGTAGAACAACGTTTTTCATCTGCTCCTTTGTCCATCTTGGGCTATTAAGAAATTCATGTTACCTATTTTGTATCTTTAAAAGGACTTTTGGGGGTGATAAGACTAATACCCTATTTCTTCAACATCAGAAATAATTTTAGGTTCTTTAGTTCCTCTAAAAACTTTTTGAACTTATTGTAAAATTTTAAATACAGTATACACTGTGGAAAAAAGGTATAAATATCATGTTTTATTCTTTTTCTTTGTACAATAATAAAGAATCTCCTCCTGAATGAAAACCTTAGACCCTTCAGGCCACTCTTTTGTCTCTGTATATTATCAATATATCTTCAAAATGCAGAAAACATCCCCCAAAATAATGTATGAATAAAACAACCGACTTATTCACACAGTTTCTTAAAATGTTCTCTCCTCTTCACCACCACCTTCCTCTCTCTGTCTCTTCTACACACACACTTACAAACATACACACACACATACGCACACTTCACAAAAATGTAATAATTCAAACAAAAACAGATTTAGTTCAGGTCCTTTTAAAACTAAGCTCTGTTATCTTCATGAAAATAATATTTTTAAAGGATCCTGCATTAGTTTCAACCTAATTACAATGGCTTCACTAGGCATGGCTGTTTAATATATTGCAAATTCTTCTAACATATGCTCAGACAGTGAGTAATTCCAAATGAGTGGTTACTCCACGTGAGATACTTCAGTTGTATTTTGTAAAATCTCACTACTAGAAAGACATGTATAACTATTAATTTAATATTGAAAAAAATGTATGATGTGTTATCAAGGGCTGGAGAAGAAGTTTTTAAACATTATACCACAAAGAAAACAAAGTTTGTAAAAAAGTCAGGGCCCACTTCTATTGTTCTCAAGCAATAAAGTCCAGGAAAAGTATGACTAATCACTTCAACTGCCTTCAAGTTCAATGAAACTGTACCTGAATACATCCAGAGAAAATCTGAAGGAAGTGAGAATTGTTCTTAGAAAACACTTCAGTCCCTTTTGAGGCTACAGAGCACTAGCCCCATATTTTGAATACTAACTTTTTTTCTATGTCTCATTAACGTTGATTGACTCATACTAGTCCTAAGAAAAGGGCAAAATTCAGCAAGAAAAATATTTCAAGAAAATAAGATATAAAAAATAAACCCATGCTACTTTTTCTTCTACTAGGAATAGTACTAATTAGTAATCAATTGTGATAATAACCATTACAAAAAAAAAAAACCAATAAATTTGGCAATAAACACTTTTTGTGGACAGAATGAGAAACTACTTTCATGGGCAAAGAGTTCATGCACTTATGTAATCATTTTCTTTTACCAGGTGGAAACTATAATGCTTCAGCTGAAGTCATGATGTTTTGTTTCAAAAACTTATCTGTTCACTGGATTTAAGACTGGGCAGTTTCATAAATGTCTGGGCACACAGATTATAATGTAGGCTAGATGAGGTTGGTAATTCAGTTAAGAGGATGAGGTCAATGAATATCTGCACACTTTTAAACCAGTAAAAGGAAAACATTTCTGCACCCTTTACAAGAGAAAAGAAAAACATTTCAGACAAAAAAATAGCTTTCGTCAGTTTGCCAACACTCGTCAAAACAATATCTTTCTGTTTCTCTCTTCCAGATAAACACAGAAACCTGAAAGTAAATATATCATGGATGTTTTAAGAAAAGCCATTTTTTTTCCATTGCTGCAGGGGTTTCTAGTTGATTTTCCATACCCGTTTTCTAAATCTGCCTGCCTCAATGCACCCATGCCTAGTGAACTCTGCAGTGATTATAAGTCATAAAATGCTTTCAAGAGAAAAATAAATTGATAAGGGCATGAAGGAGAAAATGCATAATTTAATGTTAAATATTAACACACAATCCTTTCCTAATTTTTTACGTAATAGTCTTACTCTCTTTGAGGTAAGTAGTCAGAAGAATATAAAATTCTAAGAGTGTTTTCCAAATGTCAAAATACCAACACATGTCAAAGACAGTACTGATGAAGCATGTCCAAAGTTGTGGTAGCACAACTCCCAGTGCTCCAGCCCCAGGCCAGGCCCTGATTTTTGTGTCTGTACTCTGTACTCTGAATCTGACCAATTCCCCTCCTGAACTTCCCAAATCAAAACTCCATTATGCCTTTGGGTTTCTGAAGTCCCCTTCTCATTATTCAAGGAAACAAGTGACTTCCCTTCTTTCTAAACTCCTATATCCTTTTCTTCATCCATAATATTGAAGAAAGGAGTTTGCATATCTTTCTAAGAAATCCATTCCTGCATGCCAACTAGCAATAATGGGTCTGGGTTTGTTTGATCCTTAGTTCAGGTTTACGTTAGAAGAATTAGAAGTGTATGTAGTATGAGATCCCAGAACCTTGTACTTTCTTCAGTAGTAATCACCCTGATTTTCTCTTCACCTTCTCCAAACTGTAACAGTTTGACCATGTCTGATTTACCATATTGCTTGGAACCAGTATCACATGTCTTGTACTTTAGTAAACAATGCCTCATACTATTCTTCCATCATCTACATATGTAAGAACTCCACATACACACAGTCCACAGTCAGCTTATCTTTCTACCAATTAAGTCCCGAGGTCAAAGATTACATCTTCTACTTCTTTAGTAGAAGAAATAATACCATACAGTAGTCCCCCCTTATCCATGAAGAAAATGTTCCAAGACCCCCAGTGGATGCCTAAAACTGCAGAGAGTATCAAACCCTATATATACTACATTTTATCCTATACATACATACATATGCTAAAGTTTAATTTATAAATTAGATGCAGTAAGAGATTAACAACAATAACTGAAAATAAAATAGAACAATTTTGACGATATAGTATAATAAAAGTTATATGGTCACTTGTTTCAGGGGATCCCTTTCTGACGTCTTCATAAAGGCTCAACACTTTCTGGTGCAACACGTTCCCATCAGTTGGAACATGATATTCATTCATTATTTCTACCCACAAATGTAATGCTTTTTCCATCATAACTAAGCAATCGTTTTAAACTTTCCCTTCTTTAAAACTTTATCACTCACTGTGGCTGTAACTTTTGCAGTTTGAGGTGTGACAGCAAAACTAGCCAAGACTTATTTGCCCTTCTTTACAACTTCATAAATAGAAGATTCATTCTTCTTAGGAACTTCAGCATATAATTGATTTCTCTTTCCTTATTAAGTTGAGAACGTCCAGCTTTTCCTTTACAGTACTTAACGGTTTCTCTTTGGCCTATCTGAATTGCCAGCATCACTATTCTTGCTCTTTGGGGCCATTATTAATTAAAATAGGGTTACTTGAATATAAAAAAAAGGCAGACATGATGCAGGTAATCACAAATATCACCTGCTGAGACATGTCCTGAGGGACACTCAGATACAGTGCAGGAAGTGGTGCTGGGGACACATTCATTCCACTCACCCAGGTGAGTAATTAGAGATTTGGTTTTAACAAGAGCTGCCCTGGGCACCTCTGCATCCTTCTGTTAAGGGAAAAGAAAACAAAGCACTAACATAGCTGAGAGCTAATCAGAATAATTCCTTTTCTTTTGAGAAAACTGGCACCCTAGAGAATATTATAAAGCCTGGAAATAGATATTAATGACCTGGAACATAATCCCTTCTCCCCAGTTATTGTGCCCTGGCCAATTCCCACGCTCTAACTTGCTGGGTTCAGACACTAGCAATTGAAATCAGAAATGGTTTAAGAAGAGAATATATAATAATAACTTCTTCATAATATTTACTCAGAATATTCAGTAACAAATATTACTGAAAAATTCCAAACCGTGTATTTTTAAATTATCTAATTCGATTCAAGTTTTCCAGTGAGAAAAGTAAAATTTCACATATCCAGGATAAAATGCATACATACAGGCTCTACCCATCTTATAAAGTAATATGCTACCGCTTGATTTCTGATTTCATTTATTTTGTAAAAAATGATCACTTCCTGCCCCAATTAGTGAAGTCCTGCCAAAAAGAATAATTGCATTTGAGTTTCAGTTTGGAAAAGGTGCTGTCAATTTAAGAGACTATTTTCTCTTGAATAAAGTTAAAAAAGGTGGCACGAAAGTAATCTAGGCAAAGGTCAGTCAATCTTTCGACCATGTCCCAAGAACAACTGAATACAGAATCTAGGTGTTTGCTGGTCTCCAGCTTCCACAGTAGGGTGGCTGACAGTCCAACGCAGCCCAATGAGTTCATCTTTGGGAGTGTATTTTGGGCATTAAGACTGGCCTTTGGTTCTCATCCTGACTTAAGCAAACTTAAAACGCTCTTAAGACTCCATCTTCGGTAATGGGCACGTTCTGAACAGGCTAGTAACTCATCAGAAATGATGGTATGTTTAAAAACAGAATTACAAAGTATGCATGTGAACTACATTCACCTGAGCAAATACAATAAAAGTCAGAAGACAGAAAACTGAAAAACTAAAATAAGACTATTTTCCTGGCTGTTTGTTTAAGTGTAAGACACTTCCAATGAAACTATCAATGTAATTCTATTTCAAGAAGACAACTTAACCTCCCATCAACAAATGCTTATCAGTTCCCTAATTGGGGTTTATACACTGGAATGACTGCTGTGGGGGATATAGAGACACTCTGGAGTTATAATTTAGTGTGTAAAAAAATGTGCAAAAAATTAACCGTCATATAATATAAAATGTGAAAAGTCATATGATATGGGGGAAAAGATATTATGGAAGCATAGATGAGAATAAAAATATTGGTTACTAAAACATGAAAAGGTTTACTAGAGATGGTAACATGTGAGCTAGGCTTAAGTATAGTTGGAATTTCAGGGTAGACATGAGGATATGTAATGTAGGACAGGCAATAATGTAAGCAAATTCATCAGCATGGAAAAGTACAGACCATGCTCAAAAATGTCAAGTATTCTCTTGGTTGGAACATTGGGTCAGATGGTACGACTCAATGTTTGCATGGGCTCATAAAACCAAACTGAAGAGTAGTCAGACACATTCACATTTTGGTAGGCCTTAAGGACAATGGTCAGTATCTTGAGGGTGTCAGCACATAAATATTTGAAGCTCCCAGAGTCTTCCGAAAAGACCCTCTGGTGAAGCCAGAAAAGTGACTTCTCGTCTGGACTTGTCAACTCATTCAATCCCTCTGGTCCACAGTTTTTTCATCTGTAAAGTAAGAGTAATTTTAATATTTGTCTTGTCTATCCGCAGTAGGGTAACTATGAAGTTAAAGAGACTCTCTAAGTATAAAATGATTCTGTTGAAAATGGCCTGATCAAAAGTATAAGACAAGTATACTACTGAACTAAGGAAAATATTATCAAGCATCAAAATCCATTCCTGAACAATAGGGAAAAAACTGGGAGCACAAAAATGTACATATGCACACACACACGTGCATGCATGCGCGTGCGTGTGCGCGCACGCGCACACACACACACACCTGCTTAAATAATCTGAACAAGCTGTTCCAACAGAAAAAAAAAATACCAAAGAGAAAATCACTTTTTCATCTTCCTATCATTTTCAGGAAATTCCAAAAAAGTAAAAATAAAAGATGCAACAACAGCTTTTCCATGTGCTAAGCCAGCTGCTACTACCTTGACAGGATACTGATGTTTAAATAACAGTAATGAAATCCAGAGGCCTATCAGAAATATTACAATGCCTTATGAAGAGGATGAAACTAATCATCCATCCTAAATGAAAGAAATAAGTCTCTAGGCAAAGGCAAAACAGATGTAGAAGAAAATAGTTTACAATAACAATAAAGCTCCTAACATACCTCTTATTTCCTGTTCCTTATTTCAGAGAACAGTGGTGAATGAGGTATACAGAAATATGGTGTCACTTACACCATCCAAGGCAAAAATTCATCCATCCATCTATACGACAAGCTTTAATGAACAGTTACTATGTGCCAGGAAAAATACTGGGGAAAAGAAATATGAAAAAATAGTTTTTGCTCTTGAGGAAGTAAGGCCAGCAGAAATAAAATCTACCAGCATTCATTCTGCAAATATAAAGAAAAAAATCACACCCATTATTGTAACTGTCTCTCAGAGCAACCCTTTGGAGAAAGTATTGCCTTACAGATTTGAAAATTGAGGTCTATACAGTTTAAACAATTTGTCTAAGTATGTAAAACTAGCTGTTGGTGAAGCTGATTCAAACTTTGGTCTTCTGACCCAAAACCTTTCCCCAACACAGTGAGTGGATGTGCAGGCAAGGCTTTTCTTTAGCATCACCACATGATCTGTTGAGCCCTTTTTATTCGCATAGAAAATTTCATTTGGGCATCTCATTTCCCCTTGGCTTGTAGTCAGAAAACAGTATGAATGGGACTCTGTTATAAATCATCATGGGCCTAGTAACACAGCATCGAATTACATACAGCAAGAACTAATCCAAATGCAAGGAGAGATGGAAACACGATAATAGGAGGAATGTTTGCTTTCCTCTTTCAGCCCATGACAGATATAGTCAGCAAAACCTAGGTGATATTTTTAATTTTATTTATAATTTTCAGAATGAATGAAAATAACATTGAGAGATCATTGCCTCCCACCATTAAATTGGCACAGGTTTTATAAAAGGGATAAAAACAGTGTTTGCATTTTATAACATTTTTTTAATATGCATATCTTTGAATACAACAATTCCACTTCTGGGAAGGCATTAAGAGGTCACCATTTAGACAACCTTAAAAGCTTTGAGTCACTGTTCTCTCTCTTCCTCACTCTCTATATCCAACTACTTGCCAAGTCCTGTCAATTCTACTTCCAAAACGGTCTTTCACATCTATTTCTCACCCCATTTTCACTGTAAAACATTTTTTTCCCCTCATTTGACTATTAGCCTCTTTACTGGTCTCTTCAATTCCTAGTTCTCACCACTAAAATTTATTCTACATAGTTTCCCAGATATATGCTCAGAAGTACAGTTTCAACAGAATCACTCTGACGTTCAAATATAGTCAACAGTTTTGTTGCCTTTCAAATTAAGAACACATTTTCCTAGTTTCAATGACTTTCTACAATATGGCCTCACCATTACCTTTCACTTATTCTTCAGACAAAAGGGAGAAAACACGATTCTCAGACAAACCTCGAGTATCTTGCTTTAAGGATTTTACATCCTCTCCATAATCTATTTGAAGAAGTTCTTTAAATCCTCATAGCACTATACTTGTATCTCTTTTAAATTATATTATATTCTGACTTAAATTATTTGCAGATTTAGTCTACCCTTATATTTGATCATACATTCCATGAAAACAGCCTATATATTATTTTTCTATGTCTGTCTTCAGTGGGGTTTCCTTGAGGCAGAGCCTGGGACAGGGATTCTTGAAAGAAATGCATTGAAGCAGTGTTCTCAGGAGAAAGTAGAGAAGTGATGAAAACAAAATAAAAAGTAGAAAGAGCAAGGCGAAGAAGTCATTTTAAGGGAAATCTAGCTTCAGCCTGATCCCATGGGAGCTTTGAAACAAAATGCACCACAGAATTGTCCCATCTGAGGTGAGAAAGCTGGGCTGTTACATACTACAACAGTCACCGGTGGCCATAGGCCACCTTTGGAGGGGATTGTAACTTCTCAGGCATCTCTGGGTTAGGGACTTTCTATAAGCCATAGGCAATATTTTTAAGAAGACCACAAATATGAATCTTTAACGACCAACATCCACAACTGGGGGATACATGTACCTACCTAGTAAAGAAGGTCTGGAGAGTGTACTTACATCACTTGCTAAAGAATCCCTTATAACACTTCTAGTAACTCAGAGCCAATAGTAGATGCTCCGTAAGTAGCTGTTGAAAAGAACTGCCTACAAGAAGAAATGGCTTTACTCTCTTACTTGAAGTACATTAGCATATTCTACAAATAGTAACTCGTTCACTTACTATCTGCTATAAAATAGTATCATAGACTGGGTAGCTTATAAACAATAGAAATTTATTTCTCACAGTTCTGGATGCCGGAAGTCTGAGGTCAAGATGCCAAGCATGATTGATTTCTGACGAGGGCCTTCTTTTGGGTTGCAGATGGCCTATTACTCATTGTATCCTTTAATGGTGTAAAGAGGGAAGCTAGCTCTCTGGCCTCTACTTCTAAGGACATGATAATCTCATTTATGAGGGTTCCATCCTCATGCTATAATTATCTCCCTAAGGCTCCATCTCCGAATAACATCACATTAGGGATTAAATTTCCATGTAGGAATTGAAGGGGTGGAGACACAAACATTCAGTCTATAGCATTATTCTTACCCAGGTAAACAAACAAGCAGACAGAAAGAAAAGTAAATGGAATGTTATAATGCATTTACCTGATTTAAAATAAATTTTTGTACTCACTATAAGTCTGAGCTAAAATATTTACTTTTAAATTAATTCGTACTATGAAAAACTGAATAGTTTGCTATTCTTAGATATTTAAGATGAACATTAGTGAAAATACTGAGGGCAATTTCTGATGAAAGTGATCATTTTCTTAAAAAAAGAATGCCTACTAGTGACCCCATCAAGCTACTGATAACAGCAATAAATATTTATGGAAGGAGCCGAATGTTTTCTTACAAATCCCAAGAGAGTCTCTTAGCTGTAGTTAATCATCTTCCAAGTTGAGGTTTTCTTTGGATCAATAAGTAATAAACAAACAAATGATATTTCAGTAGGCAGCATATTAAACTCATCAATGATATTGGATTTCTGCTTTCAATTACATCATGTTTAAATCAATGTTTGGGATAAAATCAGTATGGTTTTATTTTAAAAGCTCTAATAAAAATGGCTAAAATAAAATGTGCAAGCTACTGAAACTCTAACTACATAATTTAGTCTTGCAATAATTCAACAAGCACATTTTGAATGCTAGCAATGTGCAAATAATTCTAATAAGAGGTACTGGGAGTATGTAGATAGATAAGACTTGTTTCCTGCCCTCAGAATGGTTACAGTCTAGTAAGGGAGAAAAATAAATATACTGATATCTAAAAGGAAAAATATAATTAACTTATTAAGATGTATCAACCTCTAGGTCAAAAATCCTTTACTATTTCCCCATCCACCTTCCTGATGAAGTACAAGTTCCTTAGCATTGAACACCCTTCTGATCTGACTGCTGCTCACCTTTCCGTTTATTGATTTTATTTTTTCAACAGATTATTTATTGACCACCACATTTGTGATGGGCATGAAAATGTAAATAGAAAAGATAGATATCAGCTTTGCCTTTGTCATTCTTATATCGCTTGCCTTTTTTTTTTTTTTTTCCACATATATTAAACTACAATTACATATACCTAATCATTACCAGAATCAGCCATTGATTTTTCAGCCTCTGGAATTATGGCAAGTGCTTTTCTTTTCACTTCGTATATATTTTTCTTACATTTTTTTTTTTACCCAGAGAATCTTCTAATCCTTAAAGGTTTAGTTCACATGCTACCACTTTAAGCTATATTTCTTGATACCTACTATTAGAAGACGTGGTCCTGCTCTCTTTTGTACTTCTCTAACATCCTGTAGCCTTTGTCTTACTTGACTTATATTATTGAATATACAATCCTTACTGTATTAGAGACAGCCCCCAGAGGAAACAGCTCTCTTGCATTTGGATCATTTGAAGAAAGCTTACTTAGAAAAGGACTGCTAATAGAGGTGTGGGCAGAATGTAGAGGATAAGTATGTAACTCAGGAATAGTAGGAAAGGAGTTGTCACTGTCTTCAGCCCAAAGTCAAAGGGAGAGAACAATTACTAGTACCTGGGAGTAGAAAGTCAGCAGAGGAGGCTACCTTTAGAGGAGCAGTGACCTTCAGAAGAGGAACATGCCAACTCAGGAGTGTCACAGAGAGGAGAAGTGTTCTAGCCTCTCTTTTTTCTCCCTCTTTTCTGCTGCTGGGTTGACCCTGCAGTAGGCTAAATTCCATTGAAAGGTGAGGGCCAAGGAGCCCTTGTCGTGTTCCATGCGGGTCACTGTGCTGGGGCCAATATGTTATCAGTAAGTATAGAAAACAAATCTGTGAGGCTAAAGGGGTCAAATCGGCCATATGCATACATTTGACTCCTTTTCCAGATTCTGAATTCTTTAGAATCTGAGTTTAAATTTGCATGTAACCCTGATACTTAAGACACTGTCTGGAATACAAATGCTTATTAAGTACTTTCTTAATGGATATTGTTATAAGCACAGTGTGAAAGGATACTAGTGTTCAGAAGAACACAGTTATAGCTCACTGACAGCAATGAGTACAGGAACACAGGTACCACTCCTTGATAAAGTTATCTATACCGAAGATGCTAGTTGTTGGATTCATTAATGCAGTAAAACTAGTCTGATATGTCACCTCCAAACATTTTCAGACTGACAACATGTACAGATGCTTGGTTAGCTGGTTTGTATGGAAACAGTTCATGTGTAATTCATCCATTTGCAATTTTATCCCAGAAAAATAAATGAAAAATAAAAATACAGATGTTTTGATAATCAGATTTTCAAAATCCTTTTACACATCTGACTTTTTACCATTGTTCTTTTTCAAAGATAATGTTACTCCTTACCTCCTTCTCTAGAGCACAGAATTTGAGATGCATTCATTCAAGTGCTAATGGAGTAATACTTGATTTGGGGGGTGTTAATTTACCAGAGGAATATCATGGATTAATGAAATCTACAGATGACTCTAAATCCTACTTAGGAATTTCAACATCCTCTTCTACTAAACTTTTAAATGAAACTGTAACTGTTAACACAATTGACTGACAGGTCTCACGAACTTTCAACCTGAATATTCTTATCAAATAGCTGGTACAGAGAATAACCAAAAGGCTGACAACATAGGAAAAATTCAAGGTCTAAATCACTTGTAAACCACATTATCAGTCACTGAATTATTGAGCTGAGTATATGTTATGGAGTTCTCTCTCATCAATGCTATAATGCAGTTTTTATAGACGTTTTGCTGGTTGTATATAAATTCACTGCTTTTGTAATATAGCACTGTTTTTGAGATCAGGAACTCTCCTACCAGTGCACTGAACATATTAAATTAAATTATATCCATTTATGGGAGAATAGCTCTTGAGATTTTAGATCTAAGACTGAATTTGACTGCCTATGTTTTGAATGGAAGGCCTTGCCTAAAGTTTTATATGTTTTACATGATGCAGCCCAACTATCTCTCCTTAAACTCCATGCCTACGATGAAACAAATATGTGCAGCTACCCCAAGAAGTACACTCCTTCTACTGCAGTTCTGTTGCCACACAGAGAAGAAAGGAAGGGGGAAGATAAGATGATTATAGATGAGACTGAGAAACCTATGAGGCTCATCTCCACCCTAATAATGCACAATGGACCCTTATCCCCACTATCTTGCCCAAAGCCATGGCTGCTGACTTGCAAACTTTTCTTCTTTGATTGCCAGGGAATCATGTGTTCCATAAACAATAATCTAAATTTGAAGTGAAGATGAGGGCATTCAAAGTTCTTGTCTTTGTCCTCTCCTTCACAACAGCTTTGTGAAGACTCCATGGAGCATCTTGGGCTTCAAGGAAACAAGTTTAAAACCCAGTATTTGTCCAAAAAGATGCTATAGCACTATAGCACTCTCACCTCCTAAACTATTCCATAAGTTGATCCTCTTTATTTATTTTCTTCTGCCAAAGAGCCCCTTCTTTCTTTTCAACCTGGCTATGCTGGAAAAAGTATACTAGGGGTAGACAGCCTCTTAATGATCGTCCTGAATATACACACTGACTATATTTCCACATATCTGCACTTCAGTCCTGTGGATTCATTACAATCCCATAATAAACACAACTTTCCAGAATGCAATGCCAATATTTACCTCTTTTTGGAAATTTTCCTTTCTTGTCTTCTTTAAATCTATTCATCAATGTCTCAGTCTCCTACAGCTACCACTATTCAATCCACAGGTGTTTGTAATGATTTTTGGGGTAAGTCCCCTTGCTAGGTACCGTAGACATCAAGGCATATCAGAGATAGCCTTTGCTCTCAAAGAGCTTACCACCTAATTAAGGAAATGGCATGTATAAATAATCAGAACATGGCAGAGCATAAGTACCAAAATCAAGATATAGGTCAAGTACTTTGAGAGAGAAGGGAGTTGTTACCTTAATATGTATCATGCTTATTATCAAATGCAACTTTATTTCAATGCAATTCATATATTAGAAAATAATATATGAATTGCATTGAAATAAACAATAAACATTAAGCAAATTTCACATTTGCTTCTGCACAATTTTGTCTACAGAAAATTACACCCAGATGAATTAAGTTGTGGGAGAATACAAAAAAACACACGTACACAAACCTCAAATCTTTACCAGCTACCTCAGTGTATTATGAATCACACTTATCCACATCTAGGGTTAAAACATTCTGTGCAATTTCAGATCATCTTCCTTCTAACACTTGTTAATAATTCACAAGCTGCAATCCTTCTGATACTGACTTCCACTAGCAAACTTCAGGTCTTTTTCAAGGTAAAGTATCACATTTACTAGATAGTATTTATGTATCTCTTAACCAATTAACATGCGTAAAAACATACTACCATTTTCACTAGGTTTGCATCTTCTTTTCAAGTGCCACTGAGGAAGTTTTTGAGTGTCGTGTCCCTAACTTCCTTTTTCCCATAAGCTACATGGTTGTTTTTGTGAAATTTGCAGAATGTAGTGATTTTTAGAAATATATATGTAGTGTTATCAGAATTGACTGTATATGTGAATAGCATTTGAAAAAGAATATAAAATATATATAAATGTAATTTACCTAAGGTTTCACAGACATATATTTCTTCCTCTCTTCCTCTCCCCACATACAATTATTAATTTTCAATATGGTTGCTAAAACTATTTTGAGGGGTGGATAAAGAATGGTTCTAACCTTTTGCAAAGACAACAGTGCTAAATACCAATCTTGTCCTCCCACAGGCTGACTTATAGTCTCCCCTTCACAATAACAGCAAGGATGGTCCCTTCTCTTTCTTTATCCTTAATCCTCAGATCCTTAGAGTTTGCAAGACTGTAGCATGGTTTGAGTTGGAATCTTGCTGTAGCCCAAGTAGAAATGTGTTCCATCTAACCCAGACCTAAAACATAAAGTCATCACAAAAACTATATTTCTCTGTAACACTTGTATATCCAGCTCCTATCACAGTGCCTTACACATCTTACATACTTAATAAACATTAGCTGAAATTTAATTAGTAGAAAAACTACTTCTGATTGTTCTGTTGCTGTCAGCACATTTATCTCTTTCAAGTGAAATGCCTAAGACCTTTGACACTTTCCTAAAAGGTACAAAAGAAATTACATATCCAAACTATCATACTTTTTAAAGAAATGGAAAGCTATCGTGTTTTCCTGAAGTTAACATTGAGGCCAACCTTAAAATGACCTTATTTGAGCCCTAATTTATCCCGTAGAACACTATGACTTTTGTCTTCTGTTTAGGAATTCTTGGCTAATAAAAAGAAAATAAAATACATTGCCCATCCTTGTTTTAGAAGAGTATAAACAAAAAAAGCCCAAAATAGCCAACTTTTTTTCTGAAGTTGTCAGAATGTGGTACTTGTTACTATAGGAACAGAGCCAGTAATTACTCATCTTTAATTTGTTTAATTTAAAAAGCAAAAGGATTGGGAAATTGAAAACTGATGTTTGAATTGAATTAAGGAGGCAATTCAAATGCAAGTAACATTAACCTGCCTCAGGGATGAATGAGTCAAATTCAAAGATAGTTAATGATAACATAGAGATAACTAAAATAATCATCGATTGTTGAATAAAATGTCCTCATCCAAGAATCTAATTAGGATCCATCTGAATTGTGGTTTTGTTTGTTTGTTTTGTTTTGTTTTTTAATACAGTATCTTTTTTCTCATATGTTTTTAGCAATTTCTAAAGCCTAACCTGAAGACTATGGGTCTCGTGAATGAGCAAACATAGAGCTGGTTTTGACACACCATGAAACTACTAAAATATGACACTTAATTGAACAAACACATTTCTCCATTTGATGTAACCTAGAGAGAGGCAGACAGTCCCAGGACTTTCGGAATTTATTTCTATCTAAAAACATATTCGTGGCTAACATGAAAGACTAGAAGTTTTATTTTTCAAAAGAGGACAAAAACACCCTAGAAATTTGGACACAGAAACTTGATTATATTTTTTTAAATGTTAAACCCTGATACTAAATATTAATCTTTTACCGTGTGACCAAAATGCACCGCAATTTACAGAATATTAGATATGATTTCTCTTCTACTATCTCACTTATTACCAAAAAAATTTTAAAAGTATTAATTTTATGGTTGGAAAATGTCGTAAAAATATGCTAAAGAAATTTAAAAAATAATTTGAAACTAATGAGTTTGAATTGAGTGTAAAGGTTATATTTTAAAACTAATAAGGATAAGTAGAAAGCATTTAGCTTTCATTCCAAACAATTCACAAAAGTGTTCCTGACCAATTCCAGCAGGAGTCTTGACCTTGGACTTCCCAGCCTCCAGAACTATGACATAAATTTCTGTTATTTATAAGCTACCCTGTCTGTGGTATTTTGTTACAGTAGCTCAAAGGACAAAGACAAGTGTGTACTATTTCATTCATCTTACAGATGAGAAAACTGAGGCTCAGAGAAATATAACTTATCCAGGATCACATAGGTAGTGAGTAGAAAAGATGAGATTCATGTAAGAGCAATCTTAGCACCACTGTGTTTAACTATTTCTCAGAAAGCAATACTCATGTGGTTCACCCAATTTAATTTCTCAGTTACACTTTGCTTGAGGACTACTAATATTTTCTTTTAATAATTTGCATAGTCAGAGACTCAAGGTGCCCAAACTGATAAACAAATCTTAAGAGAAGTATATCAAAGTACAACAGTTTGGCCTATTTTCCAGCTCCTGCTCCACTGCTCTTAGCCAAAGCACTTTCACAAAGAGTCTAGGTGAAGACTGAAAGGAGCAAAAAGTCAGCTTAACAACTTGAACATAATAATTATAACAAACACTTATTATGTCTTATTATGTGCCTGGCATCACAACAGATACATTACATCTTTAGTTTTATTTCTTCCTCTCACATTCACATAACAACAACAGGGAAAAGATCTGTGTGTGGTAGGTCACTAGACAGAATCAGATGATCTGGGTTAAAATCTAATTCTGCCTATTATTATTTGTGTAGCATTAGGGAAGTAAGTCTACAACTTTAATCTTCAGTTTACTCATGTGTATAATGGGCACCATAAGCCTCCCTTATAGAGTTGTATGGACGACGTAGCTAATAAATAAACCTGAAGCATATAGCATAGTGTCCAACACATAGGCTCTTAATATATATCCATTTATTGTTAATATGTTATTTTCATTCTCCTTTTAATTTCAATTGTACGTTCATAATATTTTAATTTAATTCCATATGTGATGGTGACTAGGCAGAAAAGCTACCTGATTCAGGCAATGTCCTCAAATGGAACCTTGCATATGATAGGCATTCAGTAAATGTTTGTTGAATGAATAAACAAACAATTGTGACCCAAGAATTTATTATGTAATTTCTGCATTTACTCTTTATCAATATAGGTTTTAGAGCCTTAATATTAAAACAAAATAGGGATGAACTCCATGGACAACATGAAACAAATTACATTCTTCATCACTCCATTCACTGGTAGGAATTTGCTGGCACCTTGAGACAAAATGGCTAAAATATAACATTTCTGCCTACAAATCTTATTGTTTCTTTAATTCAGTTCCCTATATCTTTGTACCATTTTTTGTCCCTAATAAGAACATAGATTTTTCATTGATTTATAGAAGT
>NW_011888849.1:6220395-6222145 GCF_000151845.1 Pteropus vampyrus | reverse complement strand
CAACCCCACACAAGCTCCCCAGCCTAGAGTTCCAGTGATGGAAAGAGAAGTCCCCACAACTTCTGGAAAACCAGTGAAGATTGTGGCTGAGTGAGACAGAGGGCTGCTGGAGTAACAGGCATTCTTCTTACGGGCCTGAGCATAGACTTACTTAATGATGGACTCACTTGCTCTGAGCTCCAGCACTGGGGCAGCAGGTTGAAAGGTGCCAGGGACATATGGGGAGGAACTGAATTGTCTGGCTCCTAGGCAAGGGCTGGAGGGACAGCTTTCTCCCAGATGGAAGTGTTAGCAGAAACCATTGTTCCTTTGTTGAACCATCCATATGCAAGCAGGTGCCATATTCTCCATCAACCTAACACTGTTCACTCTACCCTGCTGATTCCTTGAGACCTCCATCCCACTCAACTAGCAGACCCATCCAACCAACTTCCAGTGGCTTTTCCACACAAATGGCCTATCTTGGCTTTGGCCGAGGGCTTTTCTAAAATCTCTAAAATGTTCACAAACTCCAAACAAACTCCAAACTCCAGCATTTGGCCTCACTGTTGCCCATACCTCTTGCTAAGTGGTTCCAAGCACAGTACTAGCAGCAGCAGACCTCAGTGTTCAGCTTAGCCTCTCCCAGGCACCTCCAAGCCCAGTACAAGGGGCAACCATCTGCAGATCACTTTGTAGCTCATACCAAGTGGCCCCAGGCAGTAAAAAGGCAGCAGCTGAACCTGGCCTGCACCAAAACCCCTACTAAGAGGCCCTATCATTAACACACCTGGTGGCCATCCTCAGACCACTCCCAGAGCACCACCCAACCACCTCTACAAATGACACACCCACAGGGAAGACTGGGCGGGCATCAGAGCCCCACTAAAGCAAATCCTGCTTCATGGAGTCAGCCCCTGTACAACGGCTCCTCCACTGTAGTCATGGTCAGTCCTCATAGTCAACCAACCTGAGGGTTAGTCCTTCCCACTGACATGCCAACAGCAATCAAGGCTCAAGTACAAAAGGAGGGCACACAAAACCCACACAAAGGACATAGCTGGAGCACCTGGCTCAGGTCATCAGGGCAACTGTGCCACTGGGCCCCACAGGACACTTACTATATAAGGCCACTCTACCAACACAGGAAGACATAGCAGACCTACCTAATACATAGAAACGAACACAGGAAGGCAGCCAAAATGGGGAGACAAAGAAACATGTCTCAAATAAAAAAAAAGTTCCAGAAAAAGAATAAATAAAATGGAGATAAATAATCTATCAGATGCAGAGTTCAAAACATTGGTCATACGAATGCCTAATTAACTTAGGGGAAGAGTAGATGAACTCAGTGAGAACTTTAACAAATGGATAGGAAACATAAAAATGGAGAGGGAAAACATAAAAAAGAAACAGTCAGAAATGAAGAATACAATAACTGAAGAATACATTAGAGGGAATCAACAGACTAGATAAAGCAGAGAATTAAATCAGTGATTTGGAAGATAAGGTAGCAGAAAATGCCCAATCAGAACAGCAACAAGAAAATAGAAATCCAAAAAAATGAGGATAGTTTAAGGGCCTCTGGACAACATCAAGCATACTAACATTCGTCGCATAGAGGAACCAGCAGGAGTAGAGAGGGAGCAAGGAATTGAAAACCAATTTGAAGAAATAATGACTGAAAACTTCCCTAACCTGGGAAGGAAATCGACATACAAGTACAGAAAGTGCAGAGTCCCAAACAAGATGAACCCAAAAAGGCCCATAC
>NW_011888849.1:6203909-6220345 GCF_000151845.1 Pteropus vampyrus | reverse complement strand
TGACATGCCAACAGCAATCAAGGCTCAAGTACAAAAGGAGGGCACACAAAACCCACACAAAGGACATAGCTGGAGCACCTGGCTCAGGTCATCAGGGCAACTGTGCCACTGGGCCCCACAGGACACTTACTATATAAGGCCACTCTACCAACACAGGAAGACATAGCAGACCTACCTAATACATAGAAACGAACACAGGAAGGCAGCCAAAATGGGGAGACAAAGAAACATGTCTCAAATAAAAAAAAAGTTCCAGAAAAAGAATAAATAAAATGGAGATAAATAATCTATCAGATGCAGAGTTCAAAACATTGGTCATACGAATGCCTAATTAACTTAGGGGAAGAGTAGATGAACTCAGTGAGAACTTTAACAAATGGATAGGAAACATAAAAATGGAGAGGGAAAACATAAAAAAGAAACAGTCAGAAATGAAGAATACAATAACTGAAGAATACATTAGAGGGAATCAACAGACTAGATAAAGCAGAGAATTAAATCAGTGATTTGGAAGATAAGGTAGCAGAAAATGCCCAATCAGAACAGCAACAAGAAAATAGAAATCCAAAAAAATGAGGATAGTTTAAGGGCCTCTGGACAACATCAAGCATACTAACATTCGTCGCATAGAGGAACCAGCAGGAGTAGAGAGGGAGCAAGGAATTGAAAACCTATTTGAAGAAATAATGACTGAAAACTTCCCTAACCTGGGAAGGAAATCGACATACAAGTACAGAAAGTGCAGAGTCCCAAACAAGATGAACCCAAAAAGGCCCATACCAAGACACATCATAATTAAAATGTCAAAAGTTAAATACAAAAATAGAATCTTAAAAGCAGCAAGAGAAAAGCAATTAGTTATCTACAAGGGAGCTCTCGTAAGACTGTCAGCTGATTTCTCAACAACAATTTTGCAGGCCAGAAGGGATTGGCATGAAATATTTGAAGTGATGAAAAGCAAAGACCTACAACCAAGATCACCCTACCCAACAAGGTTTTTATTTAGAATCAAAGACAGAAAAAGAGCTTCTCAGGCAAGAAAAAGCTAAAGGAGTTCATCATCACCAAACTAGTATTACAAGAAATGTTACAGAGATTTCTTTAAGAATAAAAAGGAAAAAAAAAAAGATCAAAATATAAATAATAAAATGGCGATAACTATATACCTCTCAATAATTCCTTTAAATGTAAATGGATTAAATATTTCAATCAAAAGATATCGGGCAGTGGAATGGATAAGAAAACAATGCCATCTACAAGAGATTCACTTCAGAATGAAAGACACAGAGACTGAAAGTAAAGAGATGAAAAGAACATATTTCATGAAAAAGGAAAAAAAAGCTAAATTGTCAATACCTATATTGGGCAAAATATACTTTAAAACAAAGGCTACAGCAAATGACAAAGAAGGACCCAGCAATTCCATTTCTAGGTATTTATTTGAAAAAACCCAAAACACTAATTCGAAAAGACATATGCATCCCTATGTTCATTGCAGTATTATTTACAATAGCCAAGATATGCAAGCAACCTAAGTGTCCACTGACAGACAAGTGGATAAAGAAGAAATGTTACAAATATACAGTGGAATATTACTCAGCCATAAATAAGAATGAAATCTTCTCATCTGCAATGACAGGATAAACCTAGAGAGTATTGTGATTAGTGAAATAAGTTAGAGAAAGATAAATACTATATGATTTCACTTATATGTTGAATCTAAAAAAACAAAATAAATGAACAAACAAAACAGAAACAAACTCATAGAACATTTTAATGATAGCCAGATGGAGGGAGGTTGGGGAATGAGTGCAAAGAGGAAGGAATTAAGATGTGCAAATTGCCAGTTATAAAATAAGTCATGAGAATGTAAAGTGCAACATAGAGAATAAAGTCAATAATATTATAATAACTATGCATGGTGTCAGGTGGGTACTAGACTTACTGAGGTCATCAATTTGTAAGTTATGTAAATGTCTAATCATTATGTTGTACACCTGAAACTAATGTATGTCTGATGTAATTGAAAAATAAAACATTATTTTTAAAAAGATATTTCATATCAACAAACAGAAACAAACAAATCAACACATTAGACATTAACAAACTTACACGCTGTATACGTCAATTATATCTCAAAAAAACTGGAAAAATATAACCTAAAAAGATGTGTCTTACTAAGATGTTGTTCAGCATTCAGGGCTATGGATAATACTATTTACATCACTATAATACCAATATACAGTTTTAAAGTATCCAGCAGTGTCTCACATAATGGTCCTGATAGTAATGCAAAATATCCTATCTTCTAACCCACCAACCCCAAAAACATTCCAAACATTTATTTTAAAGACATTTTTAAGTACCTTCAAATGCTATGAGTGTGCAGTTGTCTTTGCTTTTTTAACACAGGACACCTGGCATTATACTGCGTCCATATTTTAACTGGCATTTTTTTTTTTTGAGAACACATAAAAGTGGCCCAGAGTTGCAACTATTAGAAATCTCTCAATATCAACCAGCAGACACACACACACAAATTAGTATTTACAGAATTTCTATTTTGCTTCAAACATTGTGTCAGGTTCTATGAATGCACATAGCAAAAATATAGGGCATATCTATAAAGAAAACTATAAAAACTAACATTCTAAATAAAATAGCTAGAAAATAAATGCTATATGGGTGGTATTCATGAAAAAATATAAAACGGGAAAGGAAGAGTGATTAATATGTACAGTTATAATAATGACAACTTATCTTTATTGAGTACTTACTGTGTCCTGGAACTATTATTCTAAGTGCTTCAAGAATATTAACCTATTTGAGGTTCTTAACATAGGAGCAATAATTTTTTTCCATCTTACCAATTAAAACTCTGAGACAGTGGAGACAGAGGACTTGCTCATGGTCGTAGAGCAAGTAGACAGTGTAGCCTGGATTCAAACAAGTGCCCTAGCTATATAATAAGAAATGGTTCTATTGAAGAGGCACACTGGAACTGAGTCTTGAACGAAAATCTAAGGTTTTATATATTTGTTTTCATTTACACAAAGTAGCAGGATATAATCAAGAAACTGTCCTCTCATTGCCGCATGCTACTACATGACCTTGGTCAGGGGGGCTCCTCTCCAGATTCAGTTCTGACATCTGTAAAATGCTAATCCATGATCACTAGGACCACTTTCAGTTTCACAGTAATCTGAACACAATTTAAATGAACAGAAGAAAGATGGGAGCACGTACTACAAAGACAGACATAATGAGCAGAGGTATGCATATAAAATGAGAACTATGAGAATGATAGCGGTTGGAATCAGCTTCCTGTGTACTAGGAAATGCAATTTACTACACTGCCACAGTGATCTTTGTAATGGTTTTTGTGTCATGAAAGAAATATACCATCTTAAAAAAAAAGTTCAGTTTACTCTGAGTTTCATGAAGAACATATGACTATGAAAAAAGATAAAAGATGGACATCTGAAGTCTCTTCTGTCAGAAAGAGAGTTCTTCTTGAATTTCTGCAAACCAGAGTCATAGCATACTCCTCAAAGAAATTTTTCCAGGTTTTATGTTTGTTTATTCTTTGGTTTATTTTTTTATTAAATTTATTGGGGTGATATCAGTTAATAAAATCATATAGATTTCAAGTGTATAATTCAAAAATACAAATGTATATTGCATTGTGTGTTCACCACTCAAAGTTAAATTTTCTTCCATCACTTGACCCCCTATATATTTGACCCCCTTTACCCTTATCTAATTCCCCCCAACTCCTTTCCCTCTGATAACCACTAAACTGTTGTCTATGTCCATGAGTCCCAGTTTGTTTTTGTGACAATAGGCTGCATCTTGAGATTATCATGCTAAAAGAAATAAGTCAGACCAAAAAAAGTAGAGAACAGTACGATTTCACTTATATGTGGGATATAAAACAGAAAGCAACAAACTTTCCAGGTTTGTAAGGACCGATTTCACCTATGTTTTTTCTGGATGATGTCAAGACCCTCAAGAAACTATGACCCCTTGTTGGAAGGGTCCAGAGAGTGACACTTCCCAGTGGTATCTTAACATGGCCCAACCTTAATCACATAAAAGGTGGCTAAGAGGAATAAAGCTAAATAGGAGGCACTTGTGCTCCATTCATAAATGATTCAGAATCCTATTCAATTTTCTTCTTGCTCTTTCCACCTCAGTTTTTTTTGGAGATTCTGAGTCTTTAATTTGTCTGATTCTGTCCTGGTCTTGCCGATGGATTGCGGTGACTACATATTCATGGCTTTAGGTTTTCTGTGGGATTTGACATAGACATATCCTCTGGGGTCTTTTCATTTCTGTATTCTTGAGTTAGGATACTGACCAGAATTTACCTGTGAGGATGTCAACCCTGACCCGACCAGGAATACCCAGTGTCCTATAAATTCCAGGTATTAGATAATTTGTCATTCAAAAATGTGTTTCAAGTTATTTTCTGAAGGATTATCTTGTCATAATTTTATTCCTTCATTTGTTCCAAATGTGTCTTAGGAAAATAAAGAGTAAACATGCAGAAAAATATATTTAAATATATATTTGATCTAAACCATCATATAAGATAGTACTAAAAGAATTATTTTGGCTGCTTTTGTTAATGTAAAAAAAACTATGAAATGAAACATTCCATAATTGGGGTGTAGAGTTGTTTGTCAAGCTGAAAAAGCACATGAAAAACTTTATAATCTTCTAAAGTTACTGATGTGTGTTTTTCTTCTCTTAGAATCTGTGTCATCAAAAAATAGCCCATGGCTAGCAGAGGTTAGTTATAATTAAAAGATCCTTCATAAAGAAAAGACAGAGGGCAGTCCATAGTGAATAAACACAGCTGGCTCTGTTAGCCTTGCATTTCCTCTTCAGCGTTTACCATAAAATGGAAGAAAATGGCATTAAGTGTTTAGAGCCTCAGACTAAATCGACAAGGAAAATTCTATACTCCTAATTTTCCATTCACATTGTACCAAACTTGGGAGCAATCGCAGACACAAGCATGAAGAGCATTGCATCAGTAAGGATCATGGAACAAATGAAAGCTTAATTACATAATTTCCTTTTTTATCAGCGGAATAACTTGTTTCATAGGTCAAATGTATTCAAGAAACCGAAGCAAGATCTCACAAACTTTAGGTCATTTTCACTATCCTAGTGGCTCTCAAACATGTTTTAAAAAATAATACCTTCAAAGGGAGAAAATTCCCATTGTTCATTCTAAATGTTATATATAAATGATATTTGGACACTGTAGCCTTATTATCTGAGAAGCAATAAAAGTCTATATAACTGTAATAAGAAATTCACAAGATGAATAAATTATTTGAGGGAAGCTGAGCCAAATTTTAGACATTTCTTTGAGATATGAAAATAAATTATTCTAATTTCTACATTAAGTAATTTAAATTTGCCCAAGCTATCCACTTAGCAGCCAAACACACTCAAAGATACTCAGATTTTTGGGTGGTATGACAAAACTCAAATTACACTAAAGTTCCTGCATAAATACATTGTAAAATTTCAATGTCTTAGGGAAACCAATACAAGGAGAAAACATCAACTTTTACATAATTCTAGTCTATCTTTATGAATTCTTAAAATTATAACTGTCATTGGGTACAAAAATTATATTTTCTTCCAGTTACCTGGTTCTCAAAGAAATGATAGCCAAGATTTTAAAATTAAATGGGACTTACTCCATTGCCCTCAGGTAGATGTGGATCCTATTACAAAAGTTCCTTTTACATATTTCCAGCAAAGAGGGGGTGGGGGATGAGAATGGAGGCTTTCTTTGCTAGAACTTTTGCAAAGAAATGTAGGGGAAAGGTTTTTATAGAGAAGACACAGATGCAAAGCAAGGAAATTAGTTGATAGACTTTAGCTTAAGTGGTTGCCTTATTTGGGGAAGCCTCAGTGACAGTTAGATATTATCCTGATGTAGGATGTGAGTGGATTCTCTAGCTGTGCCAGCACCATTTTCTCTCTTGTTCTAAAATGCTACCTTCATCATCATGTACTAAATTCCAATTGTTTTGGCTCTATTTCTGGATTTTTTTTTATGTCTCATTTTTCTGTGTGCCAGTGCCACATTGCTTTTATTATTAAAGATTTAATAAATTTTAATATCTGGTGGGGCAGGTCTATGCTCATTTTTTTCTATTTTAGAACTTTCCTGGATAGTGTCATTTGTTTTTTTTTTTTTCATCTAAACTTTCAAACTAGGTTTTCTAGTTACAGAACTTGTTTTGTTTTGTTTTATTTTGTTTTTTTAACTGTTAGACTGTTTTACTGGAACCACATTACATTTATAAATTATCATGAGGAGAATTGATAACTACAATGTAGTGTCATCCTTCTTTGGAATCATTCAATAGTGTTGTAGTGTCTTCTCTAAATATGTCAAGAACATTGCTTGTCAAGGTTATTACTATTTTTTACACTTTTGCTATTTTTTACATCTACTCTGTTGCTTTCTGTAAATGTTTTTAAACTTATTGTACTGCTCTTTTTTAAGGTATATATGGATGCTATTAATTTTGTATGTCATTATGTTAGTGAATTCTTTTATCGTTTACAGTAATTTCTTCAGTTAGATTCTCTTGGTTTTTCTGGGTATCAATCAAAACCTTTACAAATATGAATAGTTTTAACTTTCCCTTTTCTAATCTTTATGATTGAAATTGTGTTCTTTTGTATATATGTATTTATTGTTCCCCAGGTGTCGTGCTTGACTTTACTGAATATTTTCTCATTAAGTATAAACAAAATTTCATCAGGGAAATATATATAATTTTCTATTTTATTGAGTGTTTTGTGTTTGTTTGTTTTTATCAAAAAACACTTGAATTTTATCACATGCCTTTCTGGAGCTGTAAGATGATCATATTATTTTTCTCCTGATTGATTATATTATTAGATTTCCTTATATTGAATAATCTGAGATAATTTATATTTTAATGCTACTGAATTCTGTTTTCTATATATATATTTTTAAGGATTTTTGTATAGCTTAACTTGAGATTATTCTCTAGTTCTGTGTGTGTATATATGACAAGCATTCACTCCATTTTAGAGACAATGTTGTGCACACTTCACAAAAATAATTTCAAAGACTTCTTCCTTTCTCAGTGCTCTGAAACACTGATTACCTTCAGTTTGTTTATTCTTAAAGATTTGTTAGAAATCTGTGAAAACATTTTGGTCTAGTGCTTTTTTTCTGGTGGTAGCTCTTAGGTAACTTTCTCTACATCTTTTATGGAACATGATCTATTTTCATTTCCTATCTTTGTGGTTAGTTTTGCTAAATTAGATATGCATATTTTGCTCAATTGCCTGAAGAATTCTTTATCTTTAATTCTGAATAATATTGGAATTTAGTACATGATGATGAAGGTAGCATTTTAGAACAAGAGAGAAAATGGTGCTGGCACAGCTAGAGAATCCACTCACATCCTACATCAGGATAATATCTAACTGTCACTGAGGCTTCCCCAAATAAGGCAACCACTTAAGCTAAAGTCTATCAAATAATTTCCTTGCTTTGCATCTGTGTCTTCTCTATAAAAACCTTTCCCCTAGCTCCTGTTGGTGGATTGCTCCTAATTACTTTAAATTTGGCGCTACACAATTCGAATTGTTTGCTTACATAAACTCTTGTAAAATTAAATGAGCCTCAGCTTACCTTTTATTAGTAGCAAAACATAAACAGTATAATACCATTTTAAAAAATGTTTATGTATATACTTATAGAGGATGAGACTCAAAGGTTGCAGACCAAAATAGTAATAGTGGCTTTCTTTTGGTCATAGAATTAACAAAGATTTAAATTTTTGTCTTCTCGCTAACATATATTCTAAAATGACCATATATTTATTCTATAATTGAAAAAGTTTTAAAATCAAAGAAGCAAACATCTAAGTAAAATAAGCCTTAATCAATGTCCCTTTGAATGCATTAATGTAGAATCTTTTTGTCTCAGCACTATTTTATGAATAGAATGGCATAAGAAAAGACTACACAATGAAAATATTTGTCTGAACTTGAGGATAATTATAACTTCTTGCCGAACTTAATATTCATGAGACACTCTTACAAATGCTTCCTTTATATTATCTTATTTAATTTTCACAATACCCCATTGAGGTTGATATAGTTATTGTTCCATTTTATAGAAGATAAAATGAGGTTAAATAACCTTTTTAAGATCACATTGTTTGCAAAGCAGCAGAGCCAGGACTCAACCCCATGAAATGTTTGCAAGTTTAGCTATTCTGTATACTGCCCATACCGATAAAACAAGTTAAATATTTGTCAAATCCCCACTTGATGATGTGAGGTGTTATCATAATCAGAATCAATTTCAGGAGGTGGTAGATGCCTTGCAAAGTCAGTATTCTGAATGCTAAAAGAAAGGGACTGTCAGTCTCTGGACCCTGAAGGATCAATTGAACTCTCTCCTTCATCTCCTAGAAATAGGCTTTTGCAGAGGGATGTAACTACCAGAGCTGCAATTCTGTACCTGAAAAGTGGCAAACCTAATAACATCAGTCTCTTGACCCAGGTAAGGTAAGCATTATGAACTTTCAAAAAAGACAAGTCGAAGAGTTTCATGAATTAAAAGTAAGAACTCTATGACATTAGCTAAGTGATATTACATAATTAGATTCAAATTAAAAAGCTAATAATAAAAATAAAAACACAACCTGTTGATGCAATAATTTTTTTTGATCTAGCTAATCATCTTAAAATAAAAATAGGAAATTCCTCATCAGTTTCATCCCAGCCATTACTAAGTGACATATAAGGCAACTGTAAGTTGTATAGGTTAACTTCCCACTTGCTCATTTCTTCTAACTTGCCATGGCTACAGCAGGATACAGCTACATAAACTTCAGCAATGTTTGAAAATAAAATATGGTGATTCTTACTGATGTATGAATTTACTAAATATTTTACTTAAGTGAACCAAAAAGCCACGATATTAAGATAAAATTTTTCAAATCTGGTGAGACCAAATGTTTCAATAATAGCAGTTAAGATGTGACATTGTCTATGAAGTTTATCAAAACAGGTTTTGGAGAAGGTTACAGATGAGTCATGTTTATTCTGTGAATATTAAATAAAAATGAAATTTAGATAGAAAGACTTCAAAATACCATGAAAATGCTTCTTCACAAATACCATTCACCTTTAGAAGTAAAGATGTCATTAGAGATCGATAGTTGAGAGAAGACTGAGGTAAATGCTGTGTGTGCTTGTGCTAGAGGACGTGACTGAGACAAAAATAAATGGTGGTGCAGGAATGGCAAAGACATTTAACTTGGGAGCCAATATCAATCCATTGGTCGCGCCTGTCTAAAATGATGGGCTGAAGAGATAACAAGGCTGAATCTGGCTCAGGGAGGATTGCTATACTTTACTGGCTATGTCCGCCAAGGGCAAGGGATAAACATATAGTGGTGTCCATGTTTCAAACTTGGTATCCCTAGATTATTAAATTAGGCAGACTAGGAAATCACAGTTAGAATTAGTATCAGAACAGTAAAGACAGCCTTACATGTTTTTCAGATTAAGAACATGTATATGTGTGTTTATACATATGAAAAAGGTATTTTGTTCCAATTAATGTACAGATATGGACAAATAGTGGGGAAAGGCAATGGGATAAATCTTGGTGTCCCTGGCTTACCTTGATATATTCAAGCTTCAAGATCTTAGGTGATCTCAGCTTTACCTCTCTTGATTGAAGTTTACTCATTTATAAATTACAAATAATAATACTATGTATCCATTAGGGTTCTCAACAGGACCAAATGAGATCATGTGCAATAAGTGGTAGCTATCATACACTGCAAAATGGCATTAGATGTTCAGAACTCCTGCCTAACAGCAAGAAGAATGCTTAAGGTGAGCTCCATGGGAACTTAAGGGGCGAGATCCAGAGTACTAGCTAATTAGTAAGTCTTGAAACTACAAAGTTTAATATAGAACAGCTCATGTCAGGGAAAAGCAACATGATTCATTTCACTCAGTAACAAATTCATTTATGCACAGTTTGTGCTTTCTTACAACTCAGCATCAGCTGCACACTACACTAGAGCTTGCAGGTTTGCATGGCATCTTCATTAATTATGAAACAAGATAATTATTATTGTTGTTGGATTATGTTATCATCTGACCGTACTTTTAATATTTCTACCCAAAAGTTCACTATCCATCTAGCAACAATTTAAGAGAGAAATAAAACCAGAGAAAATGTTATTAAGCTTTTCTCCTTACCAGAATGTCTTGTAAAATAATTTATGAACAAATGCCACTCTTTTTGATTAATACAAAATATATTCATAATCAGTAAGATTGTTACAATTCTACTTTTTTTTTTTTTAACAATTCTGCAGGTATTTGGCCTATGTGCCACCCTCTCATCTCAGTGCTGTCCATTCCCAGGAATAAGGATAAAGTAAAGGGCTTCTGGCTAAGAAAGAATTCAATGTCCCATGAGGGCTGCTGGAATTCAAAGAGAGTGATGTCCCCTAGACTTTACAGTTGCCGCACATGCTGACATCAAACTTCACAGACTAGACCTGACAGTTGCTGGATATTGCATGCAAATCTATTCCTTGATGTTTTTGTTGAATTTCTGATTAAGACCCATTGACTGTCTAGTTCCATTATCTGCTAGAACCTAATGGGTAACTGAAAGCACACGTTTCTAGTCAAGCTGGGTTCCATGACCCACTCTATCCTGTGACACACTATCAGTTATAATTATTGACAATAATAAGCCCAGATTATGGTTTGTATCCATCCTGTTGACCACAAACAGAGCTGGTGTAAATGTGGTGCAAAGACCCATTATTACAGGAATGTGGATGGAGAGAAATGGACACATTACAGCTGTTCTGAGACAGAGAAACTTGGCCTTTTGAGGTGAAATCTTTATAACTCACTAAATTTATTCTCAAGCATATCTTACTCTCTTTATAGATCTAAAATAAGTATATAATATCAAGAAAGAACTCTGATTTTAGGAAGAAACAATTCCGTATCAGAATTCTTCACCCCAGAGTCTTCAACGCCAAAAAATCATGACCTGAAACACCATTAGTTTGAAAGAGAAGCACTTTTTTGTAGCCATCATGAAGGATTTCTGCTCTGTACAACAGATGTGTTATATTCTGTTGGCATCTACATAATTTTAAAAAAATGCTTCTGAAAAAAAGATGACTGTGCATACAGTCATGGGAATAGGAATCCTCATGAAAGAAGTGGATTGGAATTACAAAGCATGTCATCAAAGTTTCCAGCTATTTATTTTGCCACATCAAAATAGTTTTTCAGTGAAAATTTGACTTTGATTACTTAGTAGACCACAAAACTATTGCAACCCAACTTTTATATATGTGTGTGTATGTATGTATATACATATGCATACATATACACATATATGTATATGTTATATATACATATATACACACGTACACACACATACATACACATATGTGCAAGATATCTCCAAGAGGCAACACCATGTAGAGGTTAAGTACACAGACTCCGCAGTCACATATATTTATATTCAATACCCCTTTCTTCCCCTTTAGCAGATACGCCGTGGTGGGCAGGTCAATTTAAGCCTCAATTTCCTGGCTTATAAAATGCCTATAATATAACCGACCTCTTTTAGGGCTGCTGTGAGGGTTAATTGAGATAATTTTTACGTCACGCTGAGAACAGAATAGCTGGTACAAGGTAAGCATTAATAAGAGCAGTCCTGACTATTTTTATATTCTTCATCAAAAATCAAAAAACTTCCTGCAAGCTATTATTACAAAATTTTCTTTAAAAATATTCTGTACAATAATCACAGTCAGTTTTATTTGCAAAGTGTTCTTTCAGGAAACAGAACAAGAAGGTTTTTCGTTTTTGTTATTGTTTTTGTTTTTGATTTTGTTTTGCAGTAAGTTGGTATTAGACTTTATTTCTCTCAGCATCCCTGTCTTCAACTCAGCGTAGTAGGGTGGTGCTTTCTGATCCAAAGGGTCACAGTAATAAATGCCATGTGATAAGAATTGAATTCTAAATAAGATCAAAATGTTACAAACAACAAAATGAAATTTTATATACAAAATCACAAAGTAGGTGTATTAAAGAAATCAGGGCCCCAGAGTGCTCATTTTTACCTACTTTGAGTACTTCCAAAAAATAACCTGTTTTAAATTAAGAACCCTAAAATAATCTGCCTTAAATTCTAAGAAATAGGCAAATAGAAGCCTCTCTCCCCAACCTCTGTTTAAGAGCTATTCACAGAAAGACTGGAAGTAAAGTTTGTCTAGGAGCACTGCTGCTGCCAGAGAAAGAACCCTAATGAGAAATGCCATATTTTGCTGTGGCAGCTGTGTCTATATGCAGACCTACTTATTCTGAAATCATGCAAACTCATTTTAATAGGGTCTAAGCATTATGAGCAGATAGAGAGAAATTCACACATTTTACTTGGTTCACTATTTATGAAAGAGGCACACCCAATCATTAGATTTAATTAGATTGAAATTATATGATAGAATATCGTACTTAAATTTTCCTATATGTTAACTGGGTTTCTTTGTTTACTAAATATGATTTATATCTTCTATATCAGCTGTCTTCAGTTCAAAGACGGAGGTCTTTGGGATATTGATATGTGAGAAAAGTATGCGAAAAGGGAGGGAGGCAGACAGCAAAGACAGACCAAGTTTACTTAACTATTTTTGCCTTTAGGCCAGCCCCGAGGTTAGAAATAAAAAGGAAACAGATGATAGGAACAGGTGACATAATCAACCAAGCAGCCTTTATATGTACAGAGAATAAGCCTCCACAGGGTGATCTGAGTTCTGACAGATTCCACCTCGCTCATAAATGTCCCCTCAGAGAGAGTCCATGAGTGGCGTTGAAAATTCCCTCAGTATCTGTTCCTGTGCATTAAGTGTTTGAAGGTCTCCGCTCAAATGTCATGGGGCAGAGGGGAGATTATAATACATTAAGACCTTGTCAATTATTATGATCTTCATTTGAAGTAGATAAAAGGAATAGGTATGTGGCCAGCTCACAGAGTTCTGAGGGATGAGGCAAAATAATTAAAGAACCTCAGCATTTATGGAAGGCTATGTGCCAGGACATGTGCTTAAAAACGTAAAAACTTAAGGTTACTTCATAGTAGGGATGGCTAGTATGATGTAGGGACTATCGTTATTTTCATTTCACAGAAACGGAAACAATGCTCAGAAAAGTGAAGTAATCTTTTCAAGATCACATAGCTAGTAAGAGGAAGAGCAAGCTTGGGGACGTCTGACTCAAGAGAATAAGTTTTTCACTGCTAGTCTTGCATTTGGATAAAAACATTGAGAGGAGAGAATCCAAGAAAATTTCAGTATAGAAAAATATGTTCAAAGAGTAAAGGCCAGAAGGGAAATCCAGACCAATATTAGGCACCATGTATCTGAGGGATTACAGCACTCAAAGGTAGGCCAGTCAGTTCACTATAATTTGTAACTCCTAGTTAAGAAAGAGGATTCAAGAAGAAAGGCTGATCTGTTATCTCACAATTAGCATGACGAGTAAAATCAAAAGTCTTTCAGCCTTCCACTGGTTCTGTGTGTCTTCAGGCTTTTAATGCTCTCAATGGTTATATTCTATTATATCTAAATGGGTAGGTATGGATAAAGCTGAGAATTAACTATCCTATAGGAACCATATTATTCTAAAACCTTATCTAAATCATAACTTTTATCTTCATTTAATTTTTATCTGTGGATATTATTATATATTCTCCATCCAAAAAAACTTTTTTTTAAGAAAGTAAAATTGTGGATCCAAGAGATGTCTGATTGACATCTTGAAATAGATTCTGATTGAAACTAGTACATATTCTGTAGAGTCTAAAGAATTTACTTTTTTGACATATTTCTTGATAATAGTAACCTCTGTCAAAATATACATACATAAAAAATAAATTTTAACAATATAAAAATGTAGCGCACCAGTGTTTTTCATTTAACTGCATTAAGGTCTCTTAGTCTAGTACTAAGTACTAAGACATGGTCTTAGTACTAAGACCATGTATCAAAATGTTATATTGGTTGGTAGAAGGTCAGTGTATTTGGAAGATGTGTGTGTTTTCTTTTCTATTAGATCATAAACAATTACATTAAAAGTTGTCTATCTAATAGGGGAATATCAAATCTATATTATCTCCTCATTGTTTCCTAGATTAATTCTCTTACTCTAGCAAATTTGTATTTTACAAAGAACTGAGATACACAGATGTGCATAAGACACAAGTTCCTCCACAGCATAATCACCCCGAAAATATAAGGAGTAAGAATTAGAGATATTTACATTTAATATTAAATGTGTATTCTTTTAATGTATGCATTTTGTGAGGAATATGATGGATTTAGAATCTGTCAGCTGAATTGCTCCTCATTTAATTATAAATATTTCTTAGCGATCACTCCTAAGATTTATATTTCATACGTATTATAATTTGCAAATCCAGGTTAAAAGTTAATATGCGATTTTAAATATGTAAGCCTATTCTTTTAAAAAGCCACCCCAAATTACATTTACACAGAAACATGTGGCAGACAAAGACATTTGAAGATTGCAGTTTCACAGTAACTGTCTTCATTGGCCATTTGATTTTATGTGAATCCAATCCATATAACATTTCAATGATGCTACAAATGGAAATTATTGTAAACTGGTATTTTAAAGCAATGTAGCAATATTAGCTTTTTAAGTTTTTTTACACATTACACTTTTGACAGTTATGGGCAATACAGCTATGGAATACATAATACATAAATCAAGAATTAGTATCAGTCTTAAGATTTCTACAATAAAAGTTAAATATATTCTATACGATATTTTATTTCCACTCATAATTATTTGGATGGATATGTTAATCTGTATTCTATTCAATCATTTATTCAACAAACATCACTAGTGCTTACTATTGTCAAGTTTTGTGCTAGTTCCAGAAAATATGTCAAATGTAATTGAAAAGCAAAAAATTAAAAAAGAGGATATGATGTGGTTATCGAGAGGCTTATAATATTTTACAGTACAGCAGCTAGCAGACTCCATTTACTCGTCTCATAGTCAAATAAGGAATAAGTAAAGTTTGTTAACGGGAAAAACCAATTGACTTGAAATATTTACACTTTTACTTACTAATGTCTTCCAAAGAGCTACTTAGAAACAACATAAGATTTTTTTTTTATCACAATTTAATTTCATTTTAAACTCATCCATTTTACTTAGTGATTCAAACGACCCCATTTCCATCCTATCTGCATTGCAGACTGTATATCAAATGGTAAGTATGATTGGAAAGAATCTATTTGAGAATTTCTAGAAGAAATGCCACTGTAATCAAGTTAGGGAATAGTTGAACACATTAATTATAAACAAAAATGCCCCCAAGTCATCTGGCATTCTCAGCTATTCTTAGAGAGTGCTAGGGAGAAAAATTAGATGATATTTTACTAAATTCAAGTTTGCTCAAAATACTGACTCACCCCAACTCTAAATTCTTCAGATTTCTACATTTTCTGATTTTTAATCTTAAAAAAATATTTATTTAATGTCATACTTAGCACAAACTTTTGCTCCTGTTTGGACAATTATATATACTTTGCTTTATTATACCAATGACATTTTATAGATTAATGTGGGGAACACAAATACTTAGGATTGGATGAAAATTGATAGTACATGTAACATAACACTGCTCTGCTGCTGATGTTCTATCTCTGTCATATACCAAACATTATCATCAGGATGACATTCTTGGAAACTTCCAGTGACAGAGATCTCGCTCCATTCCACAGCATAGGCAAGCTATTTACACTGTAGGATTTTGTGCATGTGGCTCCTATGCATGAAATGCTCTTCCCCTAGTTTGTCACCTAGCCAAATGACACTTGTCATTCTGGATTAGCATCAATGTTATTGCTTTAGAGAAATTTCCCCTGACACGCAATCTAAATCTGGTATCTCTATTATAACTTCTCATTGTAAGCCTTTCTTTCCATCTTTGTACTTTTCACAATTTGTTGATTATGTCTTATTTAATTATTATTTTGATGTCCATCATATTTAATCATTACAACAGCCCTAAGAAGTACTAGGTACTTTTATTATCCACATTTTACTGATGAGAGTACTAGCTGCTCACCTAGCATGGTGCCTTGCTCATATTGATAGATAATAAATGATTGTTGAATAAATTATTTGAACCAACCATCTCCCAGAATTAAAATTCGGCTTTTTGGACATGATGGGGAAAGTATGTCAAAGAGAACTAAGTTTGCAACTGTCCTGACTCTATGACCCTGATATATAGAGAGAGACATGTATACCTTTAAGCCTCA
>NW_011888849.1:6181497-6203284 GCF_000151845.1 Pteropus vampyrus | reverse complement strand
TGACAGAGGTTAGTTTTTGACTATTTAGAAATAATCGTATTTGAATGAATATGACAAGATATTTTGATAATTCTATGATTGAAAACAAATTGAAAAAAATACATAAAATTCTGTTTGAAAAAAATAAGTGGTAGCTATTATAGCAAAACCTATAGCTATAGGTTTATTGGTAGAAACTAACATACACCAGTGTAAAGGAAATCAATTAAAGAAATTTTGAATCTATAACTAATATATGCATGGATTAAAGGAGCGAAATGAGACAATCTACATTACTGTACCATACTGACTCTGGCTTAAAGAACACATACTGAGTCTAGCCGACCATCTTAGCTATTACACTGTTGGTGTTTTTTGATTCCAGACATGGCTTGTTCTATAAAATACATAATTTCTCTGCAGCATTGTTAGTAAATTGATTAAAACTAGCTAGTTATAGATAAGAACTTAGTGGGAATTCACAGTCCTTTTACATAGTCTTTCACTGAAAGAAAAATAATTATAATGTATAAATAAAAAAACAGCACATGTATAACACTGCATGCTACTATGGGGAATGGCTGAAGCTTGAGGTACCCAATGTGTTCTTCTCAAGTAGGGCAAATGTAGGTTCTGAGTCAATTACAACTTCAAAGGTAAGATTTGAAAGAAAATTGGAAATTTCAGAGCTGAAAGGAATTGACACTGGAAGTATAAGCAATGAACTGCACTGATGGAAAATAGAGTCCATGAAAAATTAATAAAAGTCTAATGTGTCATATTCATGTATCAATTCTGCAATTATAAATATGACTGGTTAAGCCATTCTTTATGAATTAGCATAGTCAGTGGTATGCCAGAGCTGACTCAAAGGGATTAACAACTCTGTATTCAGGTATTATGTTGACAGTCTAAAATTAGCCATGATGGGAATATTCATATCACAGAAATTTATATAGAGACTACAAACAAGGGCATCTTTTTTTTTTCTTTCTATCTTTTTGTTTTCCAGAGAAGATTGTTAAACATTTACCATTTTCAATTTTGAGTTCCCACTTCTTAAGACTAATGTAATAATATTTTTTATTATATGCACATCCTTAGGAGAGGAAAAAAAATTAAATATTTTATTTCCTTTGCTATTTTTCTGTGCTAAGAACAATTAGTATAAATTTTTAAAAATGTTTACAATGTTCTTAAATGAGTGCTAAGGGTTCACATTCTTGATTACATCAGTTCCTCCTCTCAAGCACCCTTTGAGAAAAGTGTTATTATTTATATTTCACAGAGAATAAAACACAGGTCTATCAAGGTTAAATAACTTGCCCAAGGTTTATTCTTGACCAGTATACATTACTGTTCCCCTAGATCAAAATTCTTTCTCATTCAACCTGGGAAACAAAGATAATTGAACTAAAGGTGATAACCTGTTTTCCATTTTGAACACTAAAAATAATTTAATTTAAAAAGAGTGTTTTAGTTTGTATTAGTTTAAGTAAGCATAAGGGAAACATTCTCAATAGCAACAGATTTTGTGAAATTCAATCCTCTCAAATTTTTAGAACGTGCAGGTCGACCTTACATAGTTCATCTAATCACACCTCAGGAAAGATTTGATCATTTTTTGAGGTTTCTTTCAATCTAGCAATCTTGTGATACAGCTGAACAGTTTTACAAAAGAATATATTTGGTATGATGAACTGAATACATTTGTCATGCATGGTAAAAGTTTATTAAACTCAGTTTCATTTTTAGTTACAGACAAAGTATTATAAGATATAAAAAGTTAAATATTTTACTCAATTTTTAAAAATTTCTTGGTTTTTTGGTTTTGTGGGGACAAAGTTTAGCTAAACAAGTAATCTCTTTAGTATAATAGGATATGCCTTCACATTAATGGAAGATTTATTTATAGTTTTGTGAATCTCTCTATTACTGTCATAAAATAATATTACTGAAATTTTGTATAAACCAAGTGTCCCATAGCATGATCACAATATGGTATACTGTCCTTCAAAATTTCATCTTTAAAAAGTTGATTGAGTATTTATATATGGCACACGAGCACATGTACACACACACACACACACACACACACACACACACACACACTGCCCATCTCGAAAGATCATAATCAAAAGTCTGCACAGTTCAAATGATACTATGTTAGATTAAACAAAGAATTTTTTAGAATTGGCTTATAAAATTTCAACAGAGGATTTAGAGCTTAAAAACTAAATGTGGGAGATTTTAAAAATTAAATAAATAAAAATTTCATCTAGAGGTAGATAATTTTCAGAATTAACTAGATTCTTAATAAGTATCTTAAACAGTTTTAGAAGCTATAATGGTTCATTATCAACTTATTATTTATAAAAATATAATTCTAGATTTGAAGGTAATTTAATATAGGGGGGGTGTGTGTGTCTGTGTGTGTGTATCTAGATTCTCTAAAATAAACTGTGAGGTTTTGGTGTTGGAGAGTATATTTAGCATTCAATCAAGGTTGATTAATAATTACTTGTTAAATAAATGAAATGCTTACTACGTGCTGGCCCAGACAAGGCAATGAAGAACACCAAGGTTTCTGCTCACAAGGAACTTAGAGTCTAGTAGACTGGAGAAGTTCTTCAAAATCAATACTTTCAATTTATCTTTTAAACTGAAATTCTACTAATAAATTTTTTTTAAAAACGTTTGATACATAGATCTAGGCTTGAAGATGTGCAAGTAAATACACAAGAATTCAATCATTCCTATTGGAGTATTTGGAAAATAGTGTGTAGTGTTCCAAAAATAGAATAAGCTAACAAGATATATACCATCGTACATACAGATCTTGGAGAGAAGATAGGGCCAGTTTTCAAAACGGCATACTACAAAGAAATTGAAACTATTTTTCTTTCATATTGATAGCCCAACCCCAGGCTTTCCAAATGAGACAGAATATGTCCTGTGTGTCATCCCTCAGTTGCTTGATTATAAAAATACTTATTATCTTTCCAATTTTTCTTATTAAATTTTACCTTCAGATTAGATTCCTTATTCCAAAACATATTTTTTAAATGTTATGTGGTTTATAACTTTTATTTTAAAAAGTCTTTAAACTTAAATACATCATCTCTAATGTTTAAGCTAAATACTAGTAGGAAGAAAGAGGAACACTGAGTTTAAGTGGAAAGTTAGGTGAGTTTTGGAGAATTTAGCAGTTTGGAATAGGTGATGCAATTTTATTACATGGAAGTGACTCATTCTTTCGCCACTGAGTGTGATATCTGAAATTGTTATCTGGAAGCAAACTTATCTTTTGAAAAACATAAATAATGGCTTATCTTGATTTGTTCATCCTAGATAATAAATATAAGACATTGATTTAAAGATAATTGAAATGTTACAGTTTTCTCTGTTAGTGACAAAAATACGTCAAAACATAATTTGAAAGGAGAAAAATGAGTTATAAAACCGATCCAAAAGTTCATAGGAGAAAACACAATATCCAGTATAAAATAATTTTTGTCTTATATGATTAATTTAGTATTAATGAAATCAACATGTAGTGAATATGTACTGTGGCAGGCACTGTGGTAAGAACTGGGGTTATAGAGAACAGAAGTAGTTCCTAACCTTAAATTGCTTATGAGAGGGAAACAAATATGGCATAATGTCCTCTAAAATTCATTCTCTCCTTTGTTTTTGTAAAAAAAAAAAAAAAAAAGCACCTTATCAGTTTTTCACTGGACAGATGGCTACCTTTGGAGAGATTGCTTTTTCTTTCTTTTCTTGAGCTAAATTTACAGGACAAGAGAATGAGAGCAGGTGAAGGATACAATTTCACTTCAAAGGTGAAACTCCTTGCCATGTCATTCCTCTTCTCTCTCTCCCATAGATTAAAACACCTGGCAACACATGGTTACAGAGCTTCAGCTCTGTATAAAATGATCACACCTGGGCGATAATGATGCAATAAAATAGAAGAAAACTTGGTGCACGAATAACCACATGGAGTATAGCTGCTCTACCCGTCTCTTCCACTCAACTCATGGATATCACATGAAATAAGTAAACTTATATTTTTAGCTTACTGTGTTTTGAGGGCTCTTCGTTACTCCAATTTAGCAAATCCTAACACAATAAATAGGCGAACAATGATTGTACACTAGGTATTTGCTGACAATCTTGTTCCTCAAATAGTATTGCCAATTTCCGTAAAAGGCAACTCCATTACTCCAGTTGTTCAGGACAAAACTTGGAATCCTTTTCTCTTTATCTATCTCACATACTATTTTCAGTCAAATCCGTTATTAAGTACTATTGGCCGAACTTACATTTAACCATGTCTTACCACCTCCACTTTTACCACCTTAGTCTAAGTCATCCTTATCACCCTTCTTGATGATTTCAATAGCTTCCTAACCAATATCCCTGCTTCCCTCCTTGCTACCGAGCTTATTTGCTTATTTGCTTATAGCTGCAAAAAAGCCATAAGTTAGAGCTTGTTGCTCCTCTGCTCAAATCCTCCTAGGAACTGCCATTTTGAGTTTTAAAAATATTAAAAGTCATTAACATGGTGTACATGGCCATTGTAGCTCTGTTATGTCATTGATTTCTTTACCTAACTCTCTTACCACCACCTCCGTAAATCACTCACTCGACTTCAGCCACACTGACTTCCATACTGCTCTTTGAACATATCAGCCAAAACCCTGCATCAGGGTTTTATACTTTCTGACGAAAATGTTCTTCTCCCAGATATCAGCATGGAGCATTGTCACCTCATTCATGTCTATGCTTCTGCTAAACATTCGATTTATAGAGGCAACACAGCAATCCCTGCCCCATCTTACATGTCACTTTGTATTTCCTTACCATATTTTGGTTTTCATAGCACTTATCACACCTGATTTTATAGATTTCACAGATATATAAATAAGTATTTCCTGAATGAATAAATGGTATGAATAAACAAAACACAGTTTGACCAATGTTCTCATATAGAGGGACACAGAAGGTGTTATAGAAACATCAGAGAACAGAAGCCAGCCCAGTTGGAAGATGTCAGAGAAGGCTTCTTAGCCGAATTAACTTCTACATTGACTCTGAAGAGCAGAAATGTTTTAGTGTATGTTCTCTAGTCAGAGAAAACACATGAAGAGTCACAAACACAACTGCCTATCTGAGGAAGTTGAGCCAGAACCATTGAGCAATGAGTGCAGAATCTACCAGGGGCAGACTGATAAGCAATGGCTAACCCCAGGTACCTGACACAGTACTTGATGCTTAACTTATGTAATTTGAAAAATGAGAAAATGATGACTGAAAAAGTTTAGAGCACTTCTCCAAGTTTACTTAGCTAATTAGATAGCATAATCAAGATTCGAGATCATATCTGCCAAGTTCCAAAATCTAGCTCTCTTCATTCTACTGTGGAGTATTCTGTGCTAAGGTGTTTGGATTTTTACCATGGGAAGGCACTGGAAAATGTTAACCAGGGAGATGACATAAACACATTTGTCTTTTAGAAAGATCATCCTCATGGTCATGTAGAGAATATACGAAAATAGAATAAGCCTAGAAACAGGAAGACGTGTAGGAATTGTTAAAAAAAATTCAAAAGAAGTTATGAATGCCTGAACTAAAGCAGTAGCAGACAGGGACACATGTTAATGATAAGCTAATAGACTGACTAGGATTTACAAATCAACAGATGTGGGGTCTGGAATAACTCCTAGGTTTCCGGTGCAAGCTGTTAGGGAAAACAAGAGGTGTCATCAGGCAGCTGGGAAATAGAGTAGGTAAAGTGCAGAAAGGATGATTTCAATCATTTCAACATGGTCACATGACTACTTAATGGATAGACCTGGATTAAACTCCAAGGATTTATGGCTCTGACTATAGTTGTCATTCTCTGAAAGACCACTAAGACCAAATGGCTAAAGCTTATAACATAAAGTACAGAAACAAGAGGCAGAAATCTAGTTCAGTAGTCAGTCTAGTTATGTCAAGGAAAGTCTATGCTTTGTGAGAAAAGCAAACAAAATGTACTGTTGTAGAAAACACCGCGCTATAACTTGCATAAAAAATAATTCCTAAAATTAATTTTTCATCACAATATATCATATGTGATCACAATTGGAGTAAGCCTTTTATCTTCCAGTGTTATCAATCTCTTCAGAGCTGCCTTTGAGAGAAGAAAAAAGTGTTCTTTCCAAGAACAATAAATGAAAGCATCAAGGTTTTGTTTTGTTTTGTTTTGTTTTAACTTATCCCAAGAAAATGCTTAATATCGTGGTGGTGAGATATCAAATACGAGCAAATGCAGTAGCAAATGAAAAAGTCTCTTGCAAAATGCATCACCAAAAAAAATTTATAGAGATTTCAAACATTTACTCAGCAATAAAAATTTAAAAAGAAACATCCAATCAATGCTGATAATTTAGGTTTACATATGCATTGAGAATACTACACTGGGACCATATATAAAATAATGTATTCATCTTTAATTTGAAAGCATTTAAGGTATTAGAAGAGTTACTGTACTGAGCCTTCAAAATACAAAATGTTACTTACATCTTATAGGATTTTTTTAAAGTAAGAAATTAGCACAGTATAAAACCATTTCCTTCTCCAAAAATGATGATTGGATTCAAAGAATATTTGATCTTTTTATTCCTTTAGAACTATAATTAAAGTCTAATTATAAAAAAAAAATAAGTATTCTACTACACTAATTTAAGATCATCACTAGAGAATTCAATTCCTAAATCTTGCACATTAGAAAGTGTGCAAACAGAACCCACAAAATGCATTAAGGATATCTGTCAAATTGTGAAAACTGTAATTAAGAGAACAATAAGCACTCCAGTGGCATTTACTTGCCCGTTGTTGATCTGTATTGGCTATTTGCTCTAGATTTAAATGCAAGCCTTCATAAAAATTTTTCTATTTTTAATTTATCAAGATTTTATTTATAAGACATTTGTTTTATAACATGGTCCTATTTATTGGAGGAGGGAGAGTCAATATCTGATATTTTGAACTTTAAACTAATCCTAGCTTGTTTCCTGAAATGAACATCCAGTTGGACATTTTTGTCTTCAGATAATATGGCTTAAGGCCATAATTTTCAAACATGTAGTCTTAGAATCTCTTTACATTATCAAAAATTATTGAAAATCTCAAAAAGTTTTTCCTTATGTGGGTTGATGTTTACTTCATTAGACCTTAAAACCGAGAAGTTTTAAAAATATTCAATCACTTGAAAATAATAATAAACTTATTACATGTTAAAAATATTTTTATAAAATTAACTATATTTTAAAAATAAAAAAATTAATAAGAACCAAGTAATTGTTTCACACTTTTTGGAAATCTAATTGATGTTTGGCTCAATAGAAGACAGTTGCTTTCTATGCTTCTGCATTTGATCTGCTGCTATATTACTCATCATGTGGCTTCTAGAAAACTCCACTGTACACTCATGAGACAATGAGACAGAAGACATATAACATTGTTTGTGCTATTATGAAAATAGCTTTGACCTCGAAGAGCACCTGAAAGGTCTTCAGACTACACTCTGAGAATTGCTGCTTTAAGGATATTAGTTTGCATAAAATAGGAAGGAATTTTCAGTTTACTGCAAAGATTTTTCATGGAGAATTTAAAAATATTTATGACTCTATCTATGAAATCTATTAAAATTACAAAACCATCCATTTAGTCTGTTGCTTATTAAACAACTATATTACAAGAACCACATTTATCAACCATCCTCCTATGTCTTCTTTAATTAAGAGAATAGTTCTTCCTTTACATTCTGACTTCTTAACTGAGTTTTCAGACATGTATATCCACCGTAACTGACCTGACATCTTCAATGGGATGTCAAGAGGCATCTTAACTTTCTGTTGTCAGAACAGAAGTCTTGATTTTCTTTCTTCAACATGAAATCCTCTCACTTTTTCCCATCTCAAAAAATGGCACTATCATTCACTCAACTATTTCAATCAAAAGCCTAAAAGTCATTCCCAATTTCTTTCTTTGAGCCCATATGGTATCTATAAGCTGCCAAAACATACTATATTTCTCTTGTCTCCCATACTGTCATGGTAGCCCAAGCCAACATTATATTTTGCTTGGATTACAGCTAGAATCTCCCAACAGGTATCCCTGTTTCCTCAAATGCTCTACATTTTTTCCAACATTGAATTATTTGTGCATTCAATTTATCTAAATATAATACATATATCAGATCATATCCCATCTCCACCTAAATTCTTTAAATTTTGTCTAAATTTCTTGGAATAAAAAATATTAGTCTTCAAAGAAGACTAAGGGTCTTATATAGTCTTTTATATGACCTTGGCACTACTGACCTCTCTAAATTTAATTCATGCCATTGCCTTCTTTCTGCCTTTTTAGTATGCCAAGCTTTCCGAAACCATCCTATAGCTTTGTCTACTTGCTATTGTCCTCCTCTGGAAAACACCATCCACACTTTTGTGTGTCTTATAACTTTTTGTTATTCAGGTCTCACCTCAAATGCTACCCTCTTCGGGAAGCCTTCCCTTACCCACCCAATCATTGCCAGACCCATCATTATGATTCTCTCTTACATCAGCCTGTTTTATATAATTTATTCATAGATATTTCACTACATGTAAGTATTTTGCTTATCTCCATGCATGTTCTTTGTCCCTTTCCCTTACCACCATCACTAGGATGTAAGCTCTAGAAGAGAAAGGATTTATATGACTTGTTTACTATCGTATCCTCTGTGCCTATGAGATAGTCAGCACTGAGAAGGTATTTGTAGAAATTGAATTGTAGGAATGAATAATCAAATGAATTAACAAATGAATCATCATACAGACACTCTATTTCAAAAAGAACTTCATTAAATACTTTCTTTGCTATTCTCAATTGTCAAGGGAAATACAAAAAATTTCATACATTCATCGACTACAGGCAGTCAAATCTATACTCTTATTTATCTTGAACACCCTCTCTACTTTGGCACAAACACACACCATATGGAAAGGGAAGGAAAACATGGTAATTTAGCAATGCCTGCTATGTATATATGTAATCTAATTCTCAACACAAAGAAAAATCTGCTGAAGCATTTTTCTTATTTCATATGCTTTTGACCTTTAGAATTGATATAATAAATAAGACTTTAAATTCATAGGATTAAATAAAAATAAATTTCAAGACTTTCCATACAAGTCATCTTAATTTTCTTTTAAGAGGATGGCATACAAAATAGTGCTAAAAAATGTACAGACTAAGTTTTTTGTCTTTGAAGACTAAATTTTAATTCACCTTGAAGCCTTATCATTGATACTAATTATTGTCATCAATCATGTTTTTCTTGTAAATTTAAATTTAACTATTGATAGACTCCTATATATGATATTACGACCACCCTACATCTCCTGAAATATACTCTGAACTCTGAGAATAAATAATTTTATGTAAATTCATATATACATACAAAAACACAAAGTACTAATATGTATGTACGTATATATCCAACAGGATGTCAATAAAAATCTTTGCACTAGAAATATTGGAGCAAATTATTACAAATCTTTAAAAAATGGTTTTAATTTGAAGGCATGCATCAGCATTGAGAAAAACATCAGGGACAACATAAAAGTATATTAAGATTATTGTTGAAGGTATTAAATATTCTAAAACATCATGAAATTTAATGTAATAAAAGTATAATTTTAAATTATGCTCTGTAAACATGAGATAAATATGAAATATAACACCAAGTTATATTCTAGCCATAGAAATGATAAATATGTATATACCTGATGAGTATATATGGCTTTCAGTGAAAGTTTTTACAATAGGCTATTAATTAAACTTTACTGGAAATAAATGCTCACTCCTTTCTTTTTACCACTGGGGAATAAATTATCTCTTAAAGAAGCAGGCCCAATTTTTCCAGAAAAATTTTAAACACATTAAATATTAATTACGATTTTTATAAAGTTTTGTTTTTCCTCTGTAAATACACCATATGTATTTATGAAATAGGAAACAAACCACCTTTCACAAGAGTTTGGCTACCTTCACTAGATGCTTTTTCTAATATAGTTTTGCTATTGATAAATGAATAGAGTAACTTAATTTGCTTTGATATTAAGAAGCATACAGAGTAACTTAACTGTTCTTGTTAAATTACACAAAATAGCAAACAGCAAATAGAATTTATATAATCTGGTTTTAAAAGCATTCGCTCCTGTTATTCTTGTGAATGTAGATAATTTTGTGATACACAGAAAACAATTTATGTCAGTAAAGTTGGGCAAATTAGCAGGTAAAAAATGGTACTAAATACATCATTAATGTAAATATACTCAATAACAATTCCATGATATTTTAATACTCATAAGATGTGAATTCTCAGGAATTGATTTTAAGACCATTTTAAATCATCTACCCTAATTCTAAATCTCTGTGCAGAACTTGAGGAAATTTAGTACAAACATTTTTATTTTCATCAGAACAGAGTTTATAGAAGGGCCTAAATATAAATATCAGACTCAGACTGCAGCCTTCCAAAGCTACATTAGTTAAATTCAGATAAAGTATGTGCAGTTTCAGTCTGTGTTTCTCAAAAATACGGAGTCATGGGAGAATTCCAATAAGGACTTCAGAGACCTATTCTGATATTCTCTGGGTGGGGGTGGGGGTGGGGTGGGCTGTTGCCATGGTAGTCACACCATGCAGCTCCACTGTGCTGGGAAGTAGCTCCTATTTGCCCTACTCTTTGAAAGTGTGCCAAAATGATTACTAACCATTCAAGGATTTTTCATTAGAGGGATGGATATTAAAAGCATTACTCTATCCAGCCCTCCACAGAAATCATTAAAAATCTTGTTAAAGTCCCTGAAGAAATACATCCATGTGTTTTTAAAATGAACCCGCAACAATTTTAGAATCCTGTTTAATGTTTAGCATGCAAACTATTCAACAGATCCATGTAATAATGGCTGAAGTAAATTTTACCTCATTAGCAAGAAATCAATATGTTATTACACTATTGCCAAGAAGGTACTAATTCACATATTCTTTTCGTTTTTTGGCTATGTTGTTTTTCTTTTTAATTTTCACCAAAAATGTGTTTTAAACTTCCAGATTTGGCATTGAAATTGAATAGAGAAATGAACATTTCAACAAAATGAACCAGCATTGAAATAAAATCCATAACTGTTATGAAATAATAATGAGAGAAAAATATATAATTGTAACTTTTTAACATAATCCATGATCTGCTTTACCAATTTCAGATTAATTTTTTGAAAAAAAATTGATGGTTTTTCAACTATCATCTCAAAAAAACAAGCACAACACTATTCACTTTCTTAATGTAATAAATAGAATTCTATCATTAATAATTTGGAAAGAAAATGAAGAACTATATATTAGTAGAGCCACATGTGATAAGGCTATATTTTTAAAAATCAAATATGAATTTAAGTAGCCAGACGTATATTCAGAACACTACACTTCAAAATATGTCATTTTTCCAATAAGGATATTCTTGATCATACATCTTATTAACTTTTCTTGAATTGTACAACAAATGGCATTACTTTATAATGGTACATCTACACACTTCCTTACATATTTTAGCCAAAAAAAAAAAAAACCAAATATTACTCAGCTTAATCACCTACCCCTATTCATCAAATCTGTCACTAAATGATGTGATTATTTCCAAATATAAAATGTACCCTCACAGAAAAAAGAAATTACTATCATCAAGCATATTCAAAAACATATTTACTGTCCCCCAAGGATAATTTATAAAAAATTCTTAAAATAATTGGGAAAAAAAAAGAGAACATAGAAGCAAAAATGTGTTGCCTTTCTAACTTCCTGCTTTGAAAAGGACAACTCTCTTTAGATTATAAATGTAGATATGTTCCTTGATCCATAAGATCTTACATGCCTAACCTACTCACATGCTCTCATGGATGTATATACACATATACACATACATGGGCATGAGAAATACTGACTTCCAGAATTTCTTACAAAGATATAAAAAGCACAAACCAATAAGATGATAAATATATTTGACTACACTAAAATTACTAACTTCTGTTCATCAGAACATATCACAAAGGAGTCAAAATGCAAACTATAAATGGGAGAAGATATTTGTAATACATGTCATTGAAAAGGATTAAGCTCCAAAATGTATAAAGTCAACCAACCAACAGAAAAATGGGTAGAAGACTACCACAGACACTTCACAGAAGAAACACAAACAGCACACAAACATATAAAAAGATGCTCAGTATCATTAGTAATTAAGAACAAAATAATTGGGAAAAATCCAAATATAATCAATAGTAGAAAAGATAAATAAATTGGGTTATATACAGAACAAAATATTTTACAGCAAAAATTAAGTAGCAGAAGAATGCATGCAGTATTATTAGTTTTATATAACATAAAATATAAAAACTTTCAAAAGTAAACATGTACATTGCATACAGGAGCTGATTTTCAAAAGGAAAACTTCAGAAAACTGGGTTCTCACAAGCTAACTCATAGGATATTTATTCATGGATCCAGAGACAGAATTTTAGAGTTTGGAAAAAAGATAGGAGATGTGTTACAATTCAATCCCAGGAAATCCCTTCTCCACCCACATATGCTATGCTTCTCCATGTACATGCTATGTAGTCACTGCTAAAACATCTCCTGAGATGGAGATCTTGGCATCACATCATGCTACTCATTTCACTTTTGGAATATATTAATTAGCAGAATATTAATTCTAAAGACTACTTCTCTATAACATTTCTTCTTTGGCCACTTAGATTCATTAAGAATTCCCTTTTTTTGTGACAGTGTTTCAACCAATATTTAAAAATAGTTATCCTTTCCTCCTAAATCTTCTATCTATATATAAAATAATGTCAATTTTTAAAAAAAAATACTTGTTATGCTTCCTAGACTTCCTCAAGTATATTAAAATCTTTTTTGAAGCTTGACACACCAAAATAATTATGATACCCCACATACCATCTAAATATCTTAGTTCCCTGTCTTTGCTATTGACTCTACTACTGAAATATATTTTAATATTCACATTTAATACTTCCTGATTCTATGTTTATGATAATTTTTTAAAAATAGATATCTGTTTTGTTTTGTTTTGTTTTTATATGAACAGTACATAAGCTTGCCCTTTAACATTATAAGCTTGGTCTTATAAAGAAACGGCAAAAATAACTTTAAGTGCACTGATATTTCAACTATTCTAAAGATAGCTATCAGATTAATATGAAAACTCACAAGGCCAAAAGGAAACACCTAATTTGAGAGGATAAAATGGTCTGTTTCTCACGTTAAATTTACTGAGGGCTCATTTATATGAAAGTACATTCCATTTCTTCACACTGTCAGGTAGTGTTTGAATGCCAACTGACATGGTGAGGCCCATCATTAACGTTCAATTTTACAGAAAATCCTTCTTTGATGTCCCCTTTCAATATATCATTTAATTATATAAAGACAGGAAAAATGTTTTTGAGGTAGGGGGAGTAGAAGTTGCAGTATGAATTTGTGTAAGTTTACTATTAATGGTGGCTAGCATAATTCAAGTCCATGTTGATGAATAAATAGTGATGGACATCAGCATAACAGGTAGCCCTAGTATTTACCAATTCACTGGAAAAGGAAACAGATGACCAGTCTTCAGAGACAAAAGTGAAATCTCAGTGCAATTAACAGAATCATGTGGCCAGTCACTGAGAGTTGATGTGAACAATCACAGATCACTTAGAGTAAGCACACAAAAGTCCTATTAAAATAATCACTGGATGATGAGCTGAAAGAATTGTTTCTTCTTTATTTTTTTTAAACCTATGAAAAAAATAAAATCAATACTATTGATTGTAGGCAGAAAAAAATAAGGCTTTCAAGGTACATAGCAGAGTTTAGTCCTAAACAATAAGGACACAGAGGTTGACTAAGTTTAAGCCAAACCACAGCCATTTTTCAATAAGAAAAAAGGAACTAATAAGAGAGGAAAGGATGTGAGATAATCAGTAGAAAGGTCGGTAAGCAGTTCCATGTTCAAAGGAGGCAGGAAAACCTAAAAGGTGTTTATAGGAAACATCTAGATTATTTTCTTTTTAAATTGTTGCAATTCTATTGTTTTCTTGCAAGTAATCAAAACTATTTTTTTAATCCAATGGTTTAATGTTGTGTATCTTATATGAGCTTCCCAAACTGGGGTCTATATAATAAATGTGTACTGATAGTCCTTCTAATCTGTATTCTTTGAATGTTAATACTGCCCAGACATTAGGTATGGGAGCCCTGGAGCCAAATGGCCATGATTTTCACCAGAACATAATGTTTGCATGATCTTGGCCAAGTTATTTAACTTATCCACACATCAGTTTCTCATCTACTAACATGTAAGTAATATAATATCTACCTCTTCGGGTTGTTATGAAGATTAAAATTTTAATCTTCATAAAGTGATTAAACAGTACCTGGCACATGTAAGTACTTACTAAAAGCTATTACCATTAAAAAGCATTTCATGAAAAAAAGTTGATGATTTAAAAGTTTAACTTAAACTAGCCAATGGCCAAAGAACATGAAACACACACTTGTCATTTTTAGAAAATAAAATCTACCATCTTCCACAATGAAAAAAATGTAATCTATCTGCTTTTACAAGAATGATCACAGAAAACAGACAAAACCAGTATCTCTAAGCAAATCAATCATGTTAATGGGTACGAATTAGACATTTTTCATGAAAATATTAGATTAGGTTCCCAAAGGTATATCATTCACATCACCAATCTGAATCAGTAAATCAAAATTTGTTTTATTTTGGATGACGGTAGAGTGCAGTTTACTTTTATGATAAAAAAAAGAGGGAGGCCAAGGGTATAAGGATATTAACAAATTTTACATAATTAAGGCTGATGTCTATTTGTTTAGGAAAGTAAACTGCATTCAAGTATTTTGTAAGAGGCATTTATATATTTGAAACATAATTAAACTGTAAATAGCCTTTACAACTTAATTTACTTACATAGCTGCCTTAAACTAATATCAAACAATTCTGATCAAAACTTGAAACTGAAACTTCTACTAGTCATCAATTTCAAGTATCTGAAAGTCAAATAATTCATTTTGCTTGAGAATACATGATAATATATTTATACTACCTCCGGATGATTTTCCCCCACTTATCCTAATTAGTAAAGTCTTACCATATGACTATTCTCTTTTGTTAAAATGATGATAAATGTTGGCACTTAGGTATGCAATAATACTTGGAACACTGCCCAGGCTAAAATAAAAATTACTTAAGGCACATGTTAAACAAGCATTTTATAAAGAAAACTTCATTACCAAAGAGAGACAAGAAAAATTGGACTGATTTTCCATGTAAACTTGTTGGGTGTTTTTCTGAATGTCTTGATTACAAGTAAGTGTATGAAAAATCCTCTCTATCATATTCAGCCACTGTTGCTATGGTATATCCTTATAAATGTTAATGTTCACAGATAAAAAAGAATCCATCCATCGATATCAAGAATATTGCTATCTAAATTTTGAGAAGATTGAATGGTGTTGATAAAAAGGCTAATTGAACAATGAAACATTTCCTCAATTACCACTCATAAAAATTTAAAGAATACGGTTGGTTTGTTTGTTTGTTTGTTTAATTATTTTGACATAAGGATATTAGCACAAGATCAGCCAAGTTACTTTGAATTGGTTGAACTGGGTCAGATCAACATCGGTTTATAAGATTATGGTCACTTTAATGACTTTAACTGAAAGCCAATCAACAGTCATTATTTCAGGTTCCCTTCTTCCCACAAAAAGAAAACATGCCATTATAAATTCCAAGTTAGCAATACACATTATAAAAACTTACCTAAACATAAGACATGTTTACACAATACATGCCTTAATTTTTGTCAAAGCAGTTTCTATCTTAGTTTGTGCAAAATGGATAAAAACAAACTATCACTCATATTAATTAGGCAGTTAATATGCCATTCAACTGTTTTTCAAAACAAAAGGGAAAAATGGAATTGTCTTATGTCATCTTTGGGGACATAAGACATAGGATGGTAAAATAAAGGGGAATAAGTAAATGTCAAAAGATCAGGGTTACGAACCCTACCTTCCATGACATACACCAGTGACCCCACATCTCCTTCTTTGATGATGCAACTGTCTTTTCCATACTCCACTGGGTACATACAATCCACAATCTCCTGAATCTGTGACAGCTCCAAGTTCTTCATAAAGTCATTGTCAAGGATGGCTTCCTTAATGAGATCCTTGGACCTAAGGCAAGGGAGAGAAGGTTTAATGGCACATCTAGTAAGTGCTTTCATAGTTTGTGAGGTTAAGCAAAGCTATACAGTGTTCTAGCATACTACAAATACATTTTCTTGTTAGGAATGCAATAATTTTCTGAAGTACCTGAAAACAAAGTAATTCTATGGCCACAAGAAAGGCACTGAGGAAATTTCCTTTAAGTAAACTACCATTTGATGAATATATGACAAGCAAACAAGAAAAATCTTAGAATCCCATTGTTTTTAGAATTTTTTTAACCACAAAGTTTGTAGAAAAACCAATGGACAAACATTTTAAGTTAGAGTTTTCAACTTAGTTTAAGAATAAATACAAACAAAATACAAAATGCTATAGAACAAATACCATTATTATTATGTTTAGATATTATAAAAGAACATCTGGATGTATTATGCTTCTTGCACTAGATTTTATGCTCCATGAGGAAAGGGATAATTTTTAATGTTTTCTCTAATGTAGGCCCAGCATCTATCACAATAATGGTTGCAATATTGATGATCAAGACATTTTTTGGACTAAAAAAAAAATGGTAACAATTGGATTTTTAATTAGCTATTTAGACAACTGGTAGAAATGTGACAGTTATTTATCCATACCTCATCATTCTGTAGAGAATATTTCTTCAAACAACTAAAATTGAGTTAATCGGTAAGATAAAAATCTATTGAACAAGTTGTTTCAAACACAACATGATTTAGACATGGGATTAAACAAGTAGTCAGCAGGAAAGATATTTACAAATTCTAGAATTGAGATTCAGTGGTTAACAGGAAAGTTTTGCAGAACTTAAAAGATGGTGATAATTTGATTCACTGGGATAATAAGCTCCAAATGACTTCCTGAGGAAACAGAAATCAAAGCGAATAGAAATCAAAATATGTTTTGTCAGGAGGAACACAATCAGAATACTGACAGGGAAGTCAGGAACTAGGGAAGACGAAAAGCAAAACCTTAGCTACCTAGAGGGGAAGCAACACGTTTGGGATTTTATATTAAAAGCCTTAACTTGAAAAACATTTGACTACAATCTGGTTTCTGTCCACATTTGCTTAGCAAGTGGCTTTCAGATAAATGAGCTGCAGCAGTGAATGCTGACTAAAGAGTGAGCCCTGCCCACTTTTGGGTGGCTTCTTATCTAGATCTCAGTCTAATTGGGCTAGCCTTCACACCTTATGTTTCTAATGACTTGGCTTTAAGTAATGAAAAGTTCTACATAAAAAAATGGAAACAATTGAAAAGTCATCATTATGAAAAATATTCTTAGAATGTACTATTATAATGCAATTAAAATTATGTTTATGAGGAGTGTTAATGGCATGGGGAAATTCTTATACTATTTTTAAGTGAAAAAGCAGGAAACTATTACTTTTAGGATAAGAAAGTATGTGTATGATAAAATGTAAAGAAAATAGTCTTTGAAGTTATTAGATATATCTGGGGCCTAATCCAAGCCCTGTCACCTATTAAATCTTGAGCAGGTTGTCTTACTTTTCTGAATTTCCATTTTTTCATTTGTAAAATGGCGGAACTATATGTGAGGACCAGTGAAAATATAATGTTACTTTCAGTAAATGGTAGGGATAAAGGTGGTAGTAATATTAATTGCAGCAGCAGTAGTAGGAAAGGAAGAAACAGAATATACAATTATGGCTTGAAACAATATCAGAAGGAAATAAAATGTTGGCATTGGTTGCCATTGGTGACAGAATTATATTATTTTTCTACATTTCTCTATAAAATTTTCTAAAACGGGAATGCTTTTTTATATTGAAAATTTTAATAATAAAGGTAGTATATAAAAAGTACTATGAAGAAAAATAAAAATAATAATCTATTACTTCTTTAATACTGGTTGACTGTTCTTGGTATATTTAATATTATTCTTTTTAATAGATTCTCTTTCACCTGGCCTGCATTTAAATACTAATGGCAGAAATTATCATCACATAAAGAGATGGTGATGGGTGGCCAGCCAGTGGTTAAGGATTTCAGAATAGGCTCTAATTAAACAGTCTATTTGTGAAAATTTACTTTAATTTGTCAGGGCTATTTAGTTGTGTCTTCTATTAAAGCCTTTTTTTTTTTTTTTAAATCAGGCTTGCCAAAACTTTATGTCTCTTGAGGCAAAGAGTTGTTTCTCTTGAATCTCCAATACAAGATGTAAAACTGTGTCTCCACCTATGATTTTAATGAGATCTCCCTTCTTAATTATCCTCACCATTCCTGAACTCAAGAACCTCAGTAACACCTTTACAGTGACTTCTGAGCTCTATTGTTCTAGGATTATTTTCCCAAACACCAGGACTTATTTGATCTTCAGGAAATTAATTTTAATCAAACTGATAATATTCTCTTCACTAAAAATTCCTTTATTTTGTTTGGGTCAGAGAATGAGACCCTCAATGGGTTTATATTTTCTAATATAGCAAAGACTGGATGTTATCAATCTCAGAATCCCAGCATGTTTAGCTACAGATGGTATCTTATCCTTTGGGAAATATTAATAGTGCTCCATTAAAAATCTAAGCCCTAGAAATGCCGCAAGATTAGAAATAAAGCTCTCTTCCAAGAAAATAATTAGTTCAGTACAAAGATAATTGAGGAAAGCCACTTTCTCTCTTCTCATAAACAATACTATTAACCTATTTTAGGAACACATCAAAAAGATGAAACAATGAGGTCTAACACAATCCCTTAGAATTATCCAAATTTTCTAGTGCTTATCAAAAGTGTGGGGTGGAAAGAAAGAAGAAGGGAATTTCAGGATGATCTTGCTCCTCAAACTTCATGTTAAATGAAGAACATCTGATGTCAAGTCTGAAGAAAAAAACTAGAGGCTTTCATATAAAATTTTGTGTCACTTTAAAACATAGATCCTAAGATATAGGATCTATGTCTTATCATTTATCCTTTCATACAGGTATTGTCCAATAATGTTTGCCTCTGAAATGTCACATACAATCTATCTCTGCCTTGACAGCAAGACAGAAATCTCTGCATCTTGTGTAGTGTAACTCAAAGATGTTCTTGTCAGTAATACTTAAAGACCTGCCCTTTGTGTAATTTTCCATTAAGTCCTTTCCCACTAAGAGCTTAAAACCTTAGGTCAACACATTGGTCTCCAATATTATAGACTATAGTCAGAGCCTCCACCTAACTCTTCTTGAATTTTTTCTTTTCATGAAGAAGCAGTCTAAGACACTCACTGTAACTAAGATGTGATGCTGCGTATGAGATCAGTTAAGTTTGTTATTAGTATGGAGGCTTGGGAAAGCTGCTATCACAAATTTCAGAAGTTGACTATCTGCTCTAACTCAGAGTTATGTTTTAACAACATTTTGCAAGGAATCAGCAGCCTGACCTGGGAGGTGTAAGCAGCATAATATAAAAATCTTGATTTTTGATCCTTCCTATCTGCTTCTATGAACAAATAATTTATTTAAAGAAATAAAAGACTTTTTTTTTTTCCATGCCCAAATTTGTGGCTTTTTAAATCCAAACACCCATAAAAGTAACTTGGTTATTTCACACTAGACCTATTCTTTGTTATCATCAAATTGCCAGCCTCTGAAATATCAGCTATTTTTAATAATGTGCTGATAAACTGGCTTTCCAGAAAAAAAAAAAAAAAAAAGCTCTGGTGGTAGTGTGTGCCAACATCCATGGTATAAATACTCCCACCATAGCCAAATCAAGCTACTAATGCAAAGTCAACCTCCTTGCAAAATTCCTAAAAATTTAACAAGCAGTTCTTATATGAGCCAGTATGAGTTGGCTCCAGCACATCACTGGATATAGATTATTTTTCTAACACCCTAAGAGTTTAGTGTGCCTTAATTTATAAATGCTGCAACCAACACGATGATCCTTTCCTCATTCAAAAATTTCTTTTAATGGTATAATATTCCCAAATAATTTAATGCCAGGATTAGCAATAGTTCTTCCAAACTTGCAATTTTAAGAAAATGAATTGGAAAGTCCACTTCTCCATTTGCTTATTGCAGAGACATTTCCTAAATAGGTGCAAAAAAAAAATGATAGAAATTGTTTGTCTACACAATTTCTTAGATAAAAATGGGCAATCCTAAGGTGAGTATAGGGAAGTATGCACCTACTTCTCTAAGAAGGGAGCTAGTATTATTCACTATAAATAAACAGCTTCACTAGTTTTCTCAACATTAATAAAAGAATAATCTACACTGTGGTTATCATATAGTAGGCTAGCAATATCTCCTTAGCACTAGTGTTATTTCAAAGAGTGGGAAGGCTATTTCAGATTGGGTGGTCAGGAGGCTTCTTTGAGCTGAGCACTTTTGATAGAATCCAGCCATGCAAAGAACATAGAGAAGAGCATTCTAGGTTAAAAAAAGAAAGAAAGAAAGAAAGGAAGAAACAGAAAAAAGAAAAGGATAAAAAAAAAAAAAAGGAAGACAAATACAAAGGTCCAGAGGTCAAAATGAGCCTGATTTGTTCGAGGGTCAGAAATTAGACCTGTGTGGCTAAATCATAGAGTGAGCAAGAAGGAAGGGGATAGGAGAGTGAGATTGCAAAGTTAGGCAGGAACCATGTCTTATAGGGCCTTGACAGCTGTGATAAAGAGTTTTATTTTATTCTAAAGCTTTAGGAATCCAGTGAAGGATTATAAGAGAAGGCATAATTTATAGGTACTACATCAGACATAAAGAATATATAATATAAATTTATTTTTAAATGTTACTGAGGTCATAGAGGTTTTCTGTCATGCATTTTATCAATTAATGAATACTAAAAGCATAACTTTTTATGTTAAGAAGAAATTCTTATAATTGAAACTTTTTGGAACTGTCTCATAAATCTTCCCTTTACTCGGACTCTTAGGCAACTTTTACATATTAGAAGAAAATGGGGTCTCATCTTCAATTTCAATCTATCTCCAGAGGCTGAAAAGTTACTCTTTCCATTCACAGCTTCTCTTTAGTCTCCTCCAAACAAATACCAGGCAATAGTAAATATGTCCCAAACCGATATTAATGAAAAATTAATATCTGATCTCTTCATTTGACAAAGACTCCCAGATACTTTAAAAAATAATCAAAGCTATAAATTATTACTAATAATGAAAATCAGCTAAAGTAACTCGAAAATGCAGAAAACTTCTACTATCAACTCTTCGATTGAAAAAAAAACTCACTAAATCTCTTTAGCTCTCAGTGGTCATTTTTAAGTTCAAATGTCAGTAGAAACAGTAAATGTAGTTTCAAGGTCACCTTTATCTACATACAGTATAGTCTCTGCAGTTGGTAACTCAGGAGTCCAAACTCTCATTGACAGTTTACAGCTCTTTCACTCAGATAAAGTCATTGCAAGACCCCTTAAGAGTTTCTAATTCCAGGAGTCACTGCAGCAGGATAACTCTATCTAGCTACTGTGAAAT
>NW_011888849.1:6170348-6180107 GCF_000151845.1 Pteropus vampyrus | reverse complement strand
CAATTTTAAGAAAATGAATTGGAAAGTCCACTTCTCCATTTGCTTATTGCAGAGACATTTCCTAAATAGGTGCAAAAAAAAAATGATAGAAATTGTTTGTCTACACAATTTCTTAGATAAAAATGGGCAATCCTAAGGTGAGTATAGGGAAGTATGCACCTACTTCTCTAAGAAGGGAGCTAGTATTATTCACTATAAATAAACAGCTTCACTAGTTTTCTCAACATTAATAAAAGAATAATCTACACTGTGGTTATCATATAGTAGGCTAGCAATATCTCCTTAGCACTAGTGTTATTTCAAAGAGTGGGAAGGCTATTTCAGATTGGGTGGTCAGGAGGCTTCTTTGAGCTGAGCACTTTTGATAGAATCCAGCCATGCAAAGAACATAGAGAAGAGCATTCTAGGTTAAAAAAAGAAAGAAAGAAAGAAAGGAAGAAACAGAAAAAAGAAAAGGATAAAAAAAAAAAAAAGGAAGACAAATACAAAGGTCCAGAGGTCAAAATGAGCCTGATTTGTTCGAGGGTCAGAAATTAGACCTGTGTGGCTAAATCATAGAGTGAGCAAGAAGGAAGGGGATAGGAGAGTGAGATTGCAAAGTTAGGCAGGAACCATGTCTTATAGGGCCTTGACAGCTGTGATAAAGAGTTTTATTTTATTCTAAAGCTTTAGGAATCCAGTGAAGGATTATAAGAGAAGGCATAATTTATAGGTACTACATCAGACATAAAGAATATATAATATAAATTTATTTTTAAATGTTACTGAGGTCATAGAGGTTTTCTGTCATGCATTTTATCAATTAATGAATACTAAAAGCATAACTTTTTATGTTAAGAAGAAATTCTTATAATTGAAACTTTTTGGAACTGTCTCATAAATCTTCCCTTTACTCGGACTCTTAGGCAACTTTTACATATTAGAAGAAAATGGGGTCTCATCTTCAATTTCAATCTATCTCCAGAGGCTGAAAAGTTACTCTTTCCATTCACAGCTTCTCTTTAGTCTCCTCCAAACAAATACCAGGCAATAGTAAATATGTCCCAAACCGATATTAATGAAAAATTAATATCTGATCTCTTCATTTGACAAAGACTCCCAGATACTTTAAAAAATAATCAAAGCTATAAATTATTACTAATAATGAAAATCAGCTAAAGTAACTCGAAAATGCAGAAAACTTCTACTATCAACTCTTCGATTGAAAAAAAAACTCACTAAATCTCTTTAGCTCTCAGTGGTCATTTTTAAGTTCAAATGTCAGTAGAAACAGTAAATGTAGTTTCAAGGTCACCTTTATCTACATACAGTATAGTCTCTGCAGTTGGTAACTCAGGAGTCCAAACTCTCATTGACAGTTTACAGCTCTTTCACTCAGATAAAGTCATTGCAAGACCCCTTAAGAGTTTCTAATTCCAGGAGTCACTGCAGCAGGATAACTCTATCTAGCTACTGTGAAATATTTCATTAATAACCTATAAGCAAGAAAATCTCTTGGAGTAGGCCTCTCACTGCCTCTACTGTTAAGATTCTGCCCAGTGGGTCCTATTTCTTGCCTAAGAGGTTTCCTGAATGAACTCTGTAGGAGGCATAAGCTAGCTGAGAGCTAAGAAATATCAATTAGCTCACATTTTTTAAAGATAAAATTTAATCCTGCAAAGCTATTGGCCAATTTAGCTATTTCCTCAAAACTGAAAATCAGTTTTTAACAAGTTTCAGACTTTTTTCATATCAACCAACTCTGCTATAGCTATCCAAATCTTAGAGCAAAAATAGCCATGAAGAAATCAAAAGTATTTGTAGCATTCATGCCTATAATTGGTATTTGATACAAAACATGAGAATCACTGAGCCAAAATATATGATAACAACATTGCTCTTAGGTGACTGACAATATTAAACCTTTGTCTATTATGCGCATTATAAATAATTTTCAGTCACCATTCCTCGATTAACTTTTTTAATGAAATTCTAAAATAAATGAACATCTGAATGAAATTCAGATATTATAACTCTGACAAAAAACATTTGTTTGCTCAAACATCCCTTAAGCCTTTTTTTTTTTTTTAACTAACACGCTCACCTTATTCTCATTGACTAGGAACAATGTTAAGTAGCTCTTGAAATCACTGGTTAGATGTTAACAGATGGAGTAGACTTGTACTAATTAAAGGAAAATAAAATTATTGTTCTTTGTAGGCATTCATCAACACCCAAAAAGTCAGGATTGAATTCTCTCATTCAGCTCTTCAAGTCATTCAGTGTTCCAGAGATATATTTTACAGCTACTTCACACTAGTCATCCTAACTTAAAATAGGGCATTCTCCAACAGAGCCCTGATCAAACTCTTGTCCTATAAGCTCCTCTTTCACATCATAGAAGTAGAACTGTGGAGTTTCAGAGAAGTACCATAAAGTGGTTTTTTTTTTTCCCCCATAAGAATAAGACCATACACATTGCATTATAGAATGTAAAAACCCTGTGGTCTGATGAATTATGAATTAACTCTATTTTTGAAGTTTAGATATTTAAACTACAAAACAGAGCAATGACTGGGGAAAAAATAGCATTTGGCATATTGCAATATGATATTTTGAAGCAACTTTTTATCTTTCAAAATACACAAACAATTGAGTTCTCCTAGAATTCACTTGTTTTCAGCAAGGTCAACATGATCACACAATGAGCATCCTTTAAGTTCCCTACCATTCAGGGTGACCCTGCCTACAGGGCACAAATTGGGTACCGTGATGTTTTGTGTAGTCCATTGAAACTCAGTGTGTTTAATTACCATGTGTTATACATTGTCATCTCAATTACTACAATGATTTGATTTTAAAATTGATCACAAAATAATCACTTTAGAAAAGTTTTTTTATTCAGATGCTTCTCATATTTAATTTCTGGGATAAATTATCTTACATTTTAAATTACTTTACATTTGTTTGCCCCAAAATGTGTTTACTTTCATTTGGCTGAAAATTATGGCTTAGATCATTATTTCCTCTGGTGATGCTTCCAGAAAATTAGGCCATATTTAGCTTCGTTACAGTGACATGCAGGTCCTAGGAGGCAGATAATGAACTTGATGAACTTGGTTCAATTTCATCTCCAAACAGCTTAGTTTGCATTAGGCTTTAATACATTAGACACTTTGGGTCTTCTTGAAGAGAGACAGCATATATATTGAGAAAATTTTTAAATAACTAAAATTTAAAAACTGTACAATCATGCTCTTAGTTGTAAAAGCTCTGTGGTTCCTAGGTTTCTTAATGAAAGTAAAAAATTAACAATAATTACAACATGATTCATCATCATAGTAGTAGTAATACTACTACTACTACTAATATTTGCTAAGTTGTTACTCTATGTTTCCCAACAAAGAGCCTTACCTCATTTAAGTCTCACACTGACTTGCTATATTAGCCAGGGTGGAACTGAGGCTCAGGGAGTTATATAACCTGTCCAATATCATGCGACTACTACATGACAGTTAGAATTAGGATTCAAAGATAAATCTATTTGACTTCTAAGCCACGCTCTACTAAATTGTTTGACTTCTGAGCCCACAATGCTAAATTGTATTGATAATTTGAATATAGCATCCCAATTATAAAATCCAAAAGCAAATGTTCTTCTCACTTATCTCTAATTCTGCAAAAGAGTGCTCTGTTTGAAAAATATGACCTTTTATCTGCATAGAGTATTTCATGCTTTCGAACCAAATCCTCATCTAACATTTCATCCTACCATTGTCACAAACTGTGCAGTAGGTAGAACAGATACTATTGTCATACCTTTTTGACAGATAAGAAAACAAAGGCACAAAGGGGTTAGATGCCTGAGAAGTTCGTGTTAGAGGTTAGAGTAGAACTCTGGTCTACTGACTATCAGTCTGAAATAAATGCTTTTCAGACCTTCCTTCATTACACACACATTCATGGTCTCTGTGTCTGTGTCTGTGTCTGTGTCTGTGTCTGTCTCTGTCTCTGTCTCTGTCTCTGTCTCTGTCTCTGTCTTTCTCTCTTTCTCTCTCATTCTCCCTCTCTTTTTCTCTCTCTCACACTTTCAGCCATTTTAATGTACAAACTTTCTTAGACAAAGACTGAACAAATCCATTGCACGAGTATCAGCAGGAAACTACTGCCATTTGACAATAATTCTATGGTTTAAAAAATTCTATGGTGGTTCATTCAGAGAGATTCTCTTTCTGATCTAATTCATTCTCCACATTGCAGAAGTTTGAGCATGTTTTATGGCCTTAATAGAAAGATAACCTCTAATACAGAAACACCTCTTGAACTCAGGAATAAAATTCACCTTATTTGGATTCCAGTGTGTTCATATTTGTTTTTTCCTCTCTGTCGTAAGCACACACCCTTCCTCTTTTCCTCTGTTTCTCTCCCTCTCTCTTCCTCCACTTCTCTCTCCCTCTCCCCACTTCATACAAACCTTGCCTCAGATGGACTTGATATACAAATATAGAGGGGAAATAAAGTATACGAAAATTTACTATCAATTTAGGTAATAGCTATATAATAATATTACCTAATAAATATTACTTATTTCAAAATAAAATGGAGGCACTCATTATATTTACAGAATAAACACATAACATTCCAAGAAAAACTGCAAAATGGCACCATTTTGTAATTAATGTAATTAATGACCTATAATATAGATATATTTCAAAGAAGTCTGAAATAAGATACTAAACATTAAATGCTTTCTATATTATTATAGTAGAAATCTAATATGTAGGATTTATAAACTTAACAAGACATGTTAGTATAATGGTTTATGATTTATAATCTAATGAGTTAGCTACCTTAAATGTTTACTAAAAAAAAACCGAGAGGGTAGGAAAAAAGGGAGGGAGGGAAGGAGGAAGGTAAATGAATACGATTTTATAACTTGAACCCACTATTTATCTACTTGTACCATGCTGTCCTTTAAAGATTTGTCTCTTTCGGGGACAAATAGTTAATATTTATTATTTTTCCAAAACAACAATTCTCAGTTCAAATTCAGCCACCACAGGTAAATACAAGCAACAGTGATTCATGGGTTTATAACACAACCAAAATTATTCACAAAGTGATTTAAAAAGTGACCTAGAGTTGCTGCTGACACAAGTAAAGTATTTATGGAAGTAAGCTATACCTACAAATCTGAAAAATCAGTCCAAAAAAATGTATCCTTTATAAAATAAGGTCACAACCATCAGTGAGAGAAGGACAAAGAGAAACAAAGAAGCCATAAAGAAGTTTAGGCAGGCCGTGAAGCCAAGGAGATGAGTATAATAAATAAATACAGAAGGCACGAGGTTTATAACACAAAATATATTTGAAGTGCAAACAACACATTTGCAGGTACACAATCTAACACTGTCTGAATGCCTCCGGCCAAAGGGGGAATGTAAGGGCTTTGCCAGGCCGAGATTCCAGAAGTCAGAGACAGACTATAAAAGGGAGGAGGGTTGATTCTTGAGATTGTGGGGTACTGAGTAAAAGTGAGGTCTAGAGATAAATAGCTTAAAGAATGAATCCAAAGGGAATTCAGGTAGTACTGAGCCCAACGCTGGGTCTTCAATCTGAGGCAACTAGATGGAACAAGAGGATTCAGAGGGCAGACCGGAGGCAGTGCTTCCAGAATATTCCTGGAGCAGTGGTTCCCAGGAATTCAGGGGACTTCTTCATGGAGTGGTCAGGTTCTGACCTAATCCACACATGTAAAAGTACTATTAAAGATGTGGGGATTGTTGGACAAGCCCTCTACACACACAAGCCCTCTAAACCCTCCACGGTTTCTACATTTTTGTCACGCTCCACAATGGATGAAGAGAGCAGGGAAAGGGATGAAGGAAAGTAAATAGGGGGAAGTAATCCATAATGACACTTTACCTTTCCTAGTGGCTAGAGTCTAGGTACAAAGAGAGCTGCTTAGGAGAAAGTCTTTTGAGTATTTTTAATTGAGGTGCTTTTGTACATGTTATCTCATATTATCCTCCCGGTGAAAACTCCCAAACACAAATCGGCCCTCCTAGTTAGGAAAATGGTTGCTGTATCATTCAACTTCCACCCCACGGTCCTTTTAATATCAAGACCATGCTGTTCCAGGTATGTCAGAAGAATTATTTGGGATCTGAAATAAAGACCTGTCTGTAAACATAATATTTAGGCTGAGATTTAAGGATAAGATGAGCCATCCCATAGGAGATCTGAGAGAAAGACACTTGAAGCAAATAGAACACAATGTTTTCAGGCTTGTGTTTGGAGAAGGAAGTCCCTGTGAGCTATTGACTTCTGATAAGAGAAAGGATGGCTAGAGATGAATTTAGAGACATAAGCTGGGGCTTGTTTAGATGGGGCCTTGTGGATTGTGGGGAAAAAACTAGATTCTTAGGGAAATAGAAAGCTGTTAACAGGGTGAATCAAGGATAGTGACATGGTCTGATATATTTTAAAAGAGCACTATATATTTCAGTGAATGAACTGGGACAATTGCAGATGGAAGGAGAGGGGAAGGAAAGCTCAGAAAAGATGCTATTGCAACTATTTTTAAGCAAGCATGATGATGGCTTAGATTAGGAGAGTGACAGTAGATATGGGCAGAAGTATGAACAAATTAAAAGTATATGTTGCAGGTTGAAGCTCTAGGACTTACTAGTAGATTAAACGGGATGAGAGAAGGGAGCAGTCATAGGTTTCCAGTTTAAGCAACCAAATAGACATTGGTGGTGTAGACTAAGATAGCTTAAACATGGAGAGGTTACAGGAGACCAAACAAATCCAGGGGTGGATCCATGGAGAGGAGCTCACAAAAGAGATTGAGAAATACCAGAAATAGGGAAGTATAAATCAGGGAGGTGATGAGAAGGAAGCATTCTAAGAAGAAAGAATGTCTATTTTTTTCTTTTGATTCTCACCAGAGGTGTATTTTCTAATATGATTAGTTTTAAATCACTGGTCTATCTCTGGCATGAGTCAATCATTTATTATAAATGAATATTGTGCTTTAGTTTGGCAATAATAAGCATTGCTCTCCATTGTGTCAAATTTAAAAATACCTTTACTATGATTTTACTCTTCAGGTTACATTAAGCATAAGAGTATCACAATAACTGAAACTTACTTGGAAACATAATTACTTAAAAGAAAGCCAATAAGACTTACTGTCATCTTCCACATTTGAAAAAACATAGATGACACACATAAACTACACAGACAAAAATAGATATGTATTAGAGTCTGCAAAGTTTATTGTGATAATGTTATATAGAGAGAAATTCACATTATTTCTTAAAAAATTATCAATATCTTAAGAACCTGGATTCCTCCTTAGTTATCAGAGCAAAATGGCAATCAACATAAATTAAATCAAATTCAGACTGCCATCTTTGTGATTTTTTAAAATTTCTTCTTTTAATACAGTGATTAAACATTTAGATAACTTATGAAGTGATCATCCCGATAAATCCAGTACCCATCTGGCACCATGCATAGTTATTACAATACGACTGACTACATTCTCCATGCTATACTCTATATCCCCACGACTATTTTGTAACTACCAATTTGTTAGACTGCCATCTTTGGAGTGAGAAGGATTTCTCAGTGTACAAGAAATACACTCGATAGCAACCTGACAAAATAATCCATACAAGAAACTTGTTTAACAGATTTGATTCTCATACCAAGTTACTGCAGATAAAGAACCATTAAGCAAAAAGGCAGGCAATAGAGAACATGAAAGTGACTCAATATTATTCATACGTTGACTCACTCAACATCATGTAAGCCTCATTACCCTCCTCTTTATTTACTTCCTAAGTTGAGAATTATATTGTAAATGACACCATTCAGAGAAATGACTGCACCATGAAGATCATTAAGATTTCTGTACCAAATATAGTATTTAGAAGTTCTAAATGTCAGTAAAAAAAAGGCTTGTTCATGGTTAATAAAATGAATACCTCATTTCACTTTCAACTCTTATTAAAGTTAGTATAATGTTTATTATTTATTCCTTACATTCATAGATAATTTCAGTCATTAAACCCAGCTTCTTAGTTACCTTAAGTTCTTTTGAAAACAAGGAAGGGGTAAATACGTAAGTCAAAAGTATATACTTTTAATTACAATTTTAATCCACTTTTTGAAAAATGATGATGTTCTAAGCTACCTGTTTATCCATACTCAGTTCATGGCCACTGAAAATTCTGCCTAAATTTATGGAACCAGATGCTCCATTGCTAACTTGTACTAAATTTGGCAGATAGTTATCTTATCCTCTCCCTGATACACCCACAGTTTCCATAGTACATTATACAAACCACCAATATGCTCCCTCCTTTCCTAATAGAAGTCTCCGAAGTAACTTTCACCCTATTATGGTTACCTGTCATACTTTTAGCAAAACCCAAATGCATTTCTTCTTACTACATTTAATCGCCAACATTTTCTTGCATCATTCCTTTAAAGCCTTGGCTCAGCCTTTGATTACCTGTTAAATGGGTATGACCTTTTATCCCCATCTAATGTTAAATGGACTTAGGAGATGTTATTTGCAATGTGTTCTTTTGAACTCATCCCTCAACTTGTCATAGCCTAAGTCTACTATAAATCGAACCCTTGCCTCACTAATTTTAACCTCGAATCCCTTTAGGATTTGTGAGGACCACTTCCCAATTCAGTTGGTAAACTCCAAATGTCATGTCTTCTATTTATTTACCTGCTGCTACTTTTCTTTCAGGACAACTTATTTAGCATGTCCTTCCTTATAGTGGTATCAATAAGGTTTCTACTAGGTCATATCTTTCTCTGAATCATTATTTAGAACATTCTCACCTAAGATTATCAGAGTAATTCCATGTTCCAATCATTCTCCACACACACAGGGGCATCAGAGTAAACTGAGAAGATCTTTTTAAAGATACCTAGTATCCAACCCCAAAATTTAATTTCAGTTGGCCTAAGGCATGAATGACCCAAGAATTTGTGTATGTACTGTCATATACATGTCATACCATGAGAAATATATTTTAATTACATATTAACATGTAAAAATATTTTGGAGTTTGTTAAACCTAAGCTTTTATGCATATTTTACCAGTGTTTTTCTCCCGTTTTTAAGTTTCTGTTCACTTTTTAAAAAATTAACCAGTAACCAATATGGCACATTCAAGTATTGTCAATCCAAAATAACATTTTGAAAAACATAAACAATGTGGCGGAAAATATCATCCTTTATCCTGAAGATGAGTTTACAAAACTATAAATACTAAACTTTAAAAATAAAAGAATAGTACACAGAGAATCACAAGAAACTTCTCAATTATGACTTCGCATGGAGTCAGAGACAGAATTCTGTTACCAGGATATTTACTCTCTAAAACACTCTTTTTCCTTTACTTATATATCAAAGTTTCCTTATCTCTCTGTTTCTCTCCCTCCCCTCTTTCCTCCTTCTTATTCTCCCTTCCCTTCCCCCTCTCTATCTCCATTCTCCTCTTCCTCTTCCTTTTCCCTCTCTAACCTTGACTCTTGTCAACCCACTTAACATTTACAGTTCCTGGGGCTCTATTCTAAGCCTTTTTTCTTCTCTTTTAATGTACTCTCCTTAGATAATCTTGCTAAAACTACTATCTCCATGCTGACAATGCCTAAATCTATATCTAGAGCTCTAGCTGAAAGGCTTCTTGCTTACACAGGTACCTCAAACTCACCATAGTCATACTGAATGCATCTTCTTTTGAA